>NW_024883268.1:0-108633 GCF_019059575.1 Amphibalanus amphitrite
TATTGTTGTCATAGACAGTGTGTCAACTGATATCAGCCCACCATGTGACAGCAACTTAATCGACCCTGGTTGTACCGAGATAGCACTAAAGTCGTTGTGACTTGCCTTTGGTGATCAAGGTGAGAAAGACAAATTACCCTTGCAACCTAAAGCAACGTGGGTTTCCTGCTCCATCGCGTAGCGGACGTTACGCTACACCTTTTACTCATGTGCTCCGTTTCAAGGACTGGTAAAAAATAGGCCCAACAGTAGCCGCTGTTTTAGAGGACGAGGACCTGTTCCACAAAACGCTCCGCCTTGTAGATCGTTTCTACTCCACCATCCACGTCGGGCGGAGGAGGGGGCCTGCAGCCTCATCGGGTCCGCAGACTTGGGAACCGGCATAATCTCCTCCAGTGTCACTACTATGGTAAGGGCTGGTAATAAATTCTACCGTTTTCTCTACCCTCCGGAGTATTCATATCCAGACATGGAGCTGATCGCTGGGCCGAGTTCCAGGCCGATCCCTGGTCGGAGACACTTCAGACGAGCATTTCGAGCTCTTGCTTCGAGATGTTCATCATAAGCTAAGACAAACCATGCAAATACTTATCTATTGGAAACTTTGCCGGACCACAGTGTCAAGAAGATCGCGGCAACGCCACTCGCGTCCAGTACACGCGTAATGTTTGTCACTCGCTCCGCCACGTCGGAAGCGTCAACAGCGCAGGCCGTGGCGCAGGCGCAGGCGCCCGCCTCCGCACGTGCAGCCCCTGCCATGCAGTTCGGTGCTCTAACATCGTTCTTCCTACGTTCGTGTTCGATGCGGCACACTGCGTATCATTGATGACAGAGCTGCGTCAAAGTATCCACTCGGTTATTACACCTATGGTGGAGTCAGCACCCGAGTTCGTTTCACTTGTGACCGGCGTCGGCATCACGTGTGACACTCCTCCAGACTTTGTCACCTGCACGGCGGAAGAGAAGCCGTCCACCTGGGTGCCATGGGCGCTCGGACGGCGGGAGACGTTACCACCGCCCCCACGGCAATGCAGCTTCGCTCATTACGTGTGCTGGACGCGTCTGATCATACAGAGGAGACTGAGGTTCTGGCTAGCTATCATTACCGTGGTGATGACAGAGCTGCTGAATGGACTGGTCGTCGTGCCGTCTGACCCGAACGTCAAACAGTGGCGTCGTCAAACTGGGCACGCAGGCGAAGCGCAGACGCTTCCGTCCTATTTCCTGCAGTCAGTTCACAGCCGGCCGTTTCACCGTGGACAGTCCGCGCGAGGCAAAATGCTGCCAGGCGTGGCACGATCCACTCGACACGGATTCTGAGGATCCGTCGTCCGAGCTTGAGTTCTCCAACTTACAGGTACTACGTGACATCCATGCCTTGTACAATTCGCTTCGCCGTGTGCGTTGCGTCAAGTGCAACCAGCAGACGCCCGGATTGCCGTATCCAGGCTATCAGATTCAGGTGCCTGAGCATGGCCGTTTGGTTAATTTGCCGCCGGATAGCGTTGTTTCTGGCGCCGTATCGCGCTCGTCGCTGCTGCGTGAGGGCGGGCGTTGTACGGTGACGCTAGACCCCGAATTCAGGGGTGCCAATGGCACAGTTTTCACTGACCGGGACGTGACCGGCGTTTGTACAGCATGTTCGCCAGCATATGAGGTTGACGCCAACAACAACATCGTACCTCGGCCGCTGGTGTCGGACATAAATCAATTACGTCCCGATCCGAATGACGTCGGCGACTTTGTCGGCGGCGCCGAGCGGCCCGTCGCCTCCCAGCCAGCGCTGAGCGCATCGGCTGCAAACAACGGTGCTCCAGAGGACGACAGTGACGAGCCAGAGCCGACGGATATGAGCCTGTTCTCGGCAGAAAATCTGGTAGCCACTGATGTATACTCAGATGAGGCGTATCATCAGTTTGTTAAGTCATGGACACCCGCTGAGACAATGGTGCTGCGGCCAGTGCATCTGGTTGTCAGCGTGCTGCGTTTGCGTGCCAACCAGGTTCCGTTCTGCAAGCACGGCACCATTTCCTATCCGCTGAAGGATGCCTGCCGGGCGCGGAATTTGCCATGGCATGATTTTGAAAGGCTGCCATTCGTTGTGCTGGTGCAGAGCAGACGAGACGGCACGTCTGCCGAGGCCATGGTAAACATGCAGACCATACTGAGGGCCAAACACTTTATGGAACGCACCATGGAGTGTAAATACAACCCACGGCAGACGCGTCCATTCTATCGCTTTGTCGGCGAACAATGGATGCCGTTTTCAAACGAAAACCTTGCAGCTCTGCAGCGGCGGCTGTCCGAGTCGGACCGGCCGAGCACGCCTGCCGGTCTTCGTGTCGTACTGGCCAGCGACATTCACGCCCGTGCAGACAAGGTGTTGCGGTTTAACGAGTTCTGCAATTGGCTAGAGTCTGGCTTCACCATGGCCGACGAGCTGTGGAAAAGCTTCCGGCTGTCGCGCAGCGGTGAGGGTGCCGACACCACAGTGGCTGGCCAGGATGACTTATGGGAGGTCATTGAGAACTTTGTGGTGGGTCAAGCTGTCGACGCGGCTGCCGACCGCCACAACGGAGGGCAGCACGAGCGACACACAGCTGACGACGACGAATCGGACGCCGATGAAATCGACGTCACCATGCGTCACGTTCTCAACTGTGCCGTTGCTAACGGCTGGCTGCTGCCCGCCCCCGTCGACGGAGACAATGTTGACTCGACCGGCGAGCCGAGTAGCGTGCTGTTACGCTGTTGTGAAGAGCTGGAGATGCTTGGCCGCGAGTTCGGCAACGATGAGGGCGTCCGCGCTGGCGGCATTTCTGCTGGTGCCGTCTGCGGGCCGCAGAGTGAACGTCCCGAAGACATTCGCCGGCAGGGTATCGCGCGTTCTGCGCTCCTTCACATACCGATGCCGGGAGTCGACCGGGAAAATCCGCTGCCCGAGTCGACACCCGGCTACATGCAGATGGCTTTCCCAGAGGTGTTCCGCTCGGGTGACGCCGATCCGTACCAGGACCGTAAGGTCAGCATCCGTCAGCCAGTCACCTCCTGGCGACAGAACTGGCTTCACTGGATGTCGCGTCAGCCCGAGGCGGAAGGCAACGTTGACCTTCAGTTCGTTGTCAGCAACCAGCTGAGTCGTGATAAGACCGGCCAGGAGGCCAATGTTGCCATCAGAATGACCGACTTTCCAGACGGTTTGCCAACCAAGGAGCAACTGGAAAACGACCCGGCGCTGTGCAACAGGCTTGCTCAGTCGCTGCTTTGTCTACGCTCAAAACTGGAGGATTCTGACGCTTACTGGCGAGTGCAAAAGCAGGACGCCATCGGCATCGCTCGCTACCTTGAGAGCCCGCCGCCGTGGCGGTCTAATGCAATCCCCATGGAGGTTTACCTGTGGCAGACACGAGCCGTTCCCTACAATCATCATCCGGCTATTCATCGGCTGTGTGACAACGCTGCCGTGAATGAGGCGCTCAGTGACGAGCGCTATCTCCATGCACGGCTAGCCAACACGCTGCGACATCCCGGTATCGTGGCGTGGATGTCGGCGCTGATTGGTGAGCTGGACACGTTGGCACTATCTGTGGCACGACACTCTGCAACATACTTCCTGGTGCGCTCTGAGTGGGGTGCTAACGCCAACCCACACATTCACCGTCACGTGATCAGTGAATCGTTCTCACGATTCCTACACCAGCTTCAGACCTCTCTGAAGAACAAGGTGGCAGAGATCGAAAGAGATTTGCGGGTGGAAGACCCCACTTTGGAGAGCGATGATTCTCGCGTCACTCTTGAGACGCGCGTCAGCGCGGCCTGGCGTGACTGTCAACAAGAGTATGTCAGGCACATCGGTCGCTGCTACACCAACTGGAATGCCGGCTTCACAAAAGACGGCGAGCGCACCTTTGACTTTGCCTACGATCGCAAAACAACCGTTTGCCGTGCTAGCATGGCCGTCCAGCTGGACGACGCGCTGTCAACTGGCGACTTTGCCGCCATTGACGAGCTCTATGTGCGCGTCATCAACGGCACGCTTCGACACACGGGCCACAGCGGACGCGGAGACGCGCCGTCTGCCAAAGACGGGTGTGCCGTGCGGCGACCGGTCGTGGACAAGGCGGCAACCGAGGCGGCCCGTTCGGCAGATGGACGTGCCAAGCAGGTAAAAAAAGAGGTGATTGTGTGCAAGAGACGCATGCCACGGCATCTCCGCACCGAGCCGGCTGTGGTGATAGATGCACACGATCCTCGCATATATCAGTTCGAGACGGCCTCAAACGACAAATGGCTTGGTAGTCATGACCCGTTCACCATCCTGCACGTCCTCAACAACGTCGACGACAAGGCAGTGGTGCCCGCTTGGCTCACCCGTACGCCGCGTGTCGAGTGGAAAAGCTCGCCCACGGACAGCGGTGGCTACATATTTAACGTTCTGCTCGCTCAGTCCCGCGGCGACGGTAGCGTCGAGTACGCGCTCAAGTACACCATGAAGCCGGTGGCTCCAATCAGGACCACCGGCGACATGCTGTTGTCGGCAATGGAGCGCCGTGAGGCGAGCGATAACGTGGATATCGGTGTCGTACAGAAAATGTACAACCAGGCGGCGGCATCCATGTGTCAGTCCATCTTTCAGGCAGTGCACAAAAACTGGCAGCTGCCGCTGCTGCAGAAGAATTTGGACGTGAGGAGATTCAGTATGAGCGGCTGCCGCGTGGTGAAACCGGCCAATGCCGCTGACAATCCGGTGTACGTGTATGCCGACTCGGTGGAGCGCTTCAACGCGCGGCTGGGCGTGAACATTCGTCATGGCAATATTCCTCTGACCGATATTCAGCGCAAAATGTCAGTCTACGAGTTTTACGACACGTTCACGTGCACTGAGAAAACAATAGATGGTCAGCGCGTATTCCAGATAAGTCGTCGCCAGTCTTCATGGTGTGGTGTGCTGAAAACAGTCATGTTGGCACCACATCATGGCATATCAAAGGCAAATCCGGCCAGAGTCAATTTCTGGAAGTATGCTCGCGACATCGTGCTGTGGTGTCAGCCGTGCCTGACATCGCAGGAGCTGATGCCGCCACTAGATTGTGTCACTGACTGCGCCATAGCCGCTCACTGGAGAGCCATGTACGAGCAGCTGATGGCATCTGACGTACACAAGCCTGTGTGGGTCACTCGGTATTACGAAGACCACCAACGCCGAGCGGCGGCAGCCACAGGCGAGGACGTGTCTGACGAATCGGACAGCGCCGATGACGACGACGGCGACAACGCTGACGATGCTGCTGATGTTGTCGAGCCGCCTGAGGTAGAGGAAGAGCGTGAGCTGATGGCTCAGCGTGTGCGTGATCGATTCTACCAGACGGCTCTGGACGCCATGCTGGCGTGTCCTGCAGAGGACATTGACGACGCAGTGCAGCGAGCTGACAGAGCGGCGGCGAGCGTCGCAAACCCGGCCGGCTACGACTTCCAGGCGCAGTGGCTCGGCGATCGCATAGTCAATCCAGAACATGTGCGTCGCAACTATGGCCGACTGGCTAGTCTGAGCGCCGGAGACGCTGCGCATTCTGCTCCGGTGACGCCGAGTGGACGTCAGCTGGTGCTGCCGCGTCTGGTCACAGGCTATCTGAAAGAACAGCGCGAGTGGCGACGCTCCTGTCGTGAATGGAATGCCTACGATCAGGCGGTGGCCAAATGGCACCGTAATCGGTCGTCACGCATCGCCGAGCCTGTCGCGCCCCTGGTCCCCGATATTAGGGACAAACGGCCCAAGGCACTGCGTGCATTCCTGCTGGGTGATCCTGGCGCGGGCAAATCGACTACGCTGCGCTCTGCCGTGCACGAGTTGAACGAGCTGCTCGTCGCTGATGATGCCGACTGGACTGACGTAGTCAAACTTTCGGCGCCAACGGGCTGCGCATCGTTCCACATGGCACACGGTGCGACCACCATCCACCGTCTCTTTGCTATAAGAGTCGGTCAAGTAGGCGATGATCCGTTGCCGGCCGAGAGCCGACAGTTTGCTGCACTCTGTGAAAGGCTCGGTCCAGAGCTGGGTCTTCTCATATTCGACGAGTTCTCAATGATCCAGCGCAGGATGATGCGCTGGGTAGTAAAGCGACTCGAGGAGGCCGGCATCAATTTGGACGACATCGGCGTCGTGCTTGTCGGTGACCCGGCACAGATACTGCCGATCGGCGACAGTCCTGTGTGGAGTCTCCGCCAGCGAATGGACGACGGCAAAGACTGCTGCGAGGCATCGCGGCTGGGCATGCTCGCCTTCCGTGAGGTGTTTCGTATGCCGGCGCTGGAAACAGTGGACGGCTTCGCGGCGTGGAGTCACGCCGCTTCACGGGACCCGAACACGCTCAGTGATGCTGAGCGCCGTGCGGTGGCTCGTTTCCGTGCGGCAGCACTGGACGGCGATTACGAGACCGTCTACTTAAATGAAGTGCGGCGCACTGTCCAGAACGACGAGCTAGCCGACCATTTCACAAAGGTGATCATTCCATCGTTCCGCTACGGCAGGGCGACACACGCCAGTCTGCAGTGGCTCCGCGACAACACGGCCACCGCCGAGCACATGGCTGCTGATCCACTTTGGGCTGGCGCCGTCACACTGCACGGTAACCATTGGTTCAGCGAGCTGGCCGTGAATCGTGCTACCGTCGAGTCGGACAACGCCAGGGCGCTCGTTCGCTTCGCCAACGAGCGTGACACGCCGGTAATGGCCGTGAACGCACAGCATTTACCGACGAAAAAAGCAGCTCGACTGCAAAAGGTGTCACCCAGAGAGTTCCGCAGCATACCGGCAGTGTTCTTTGCGTGCAGTGGTCTACCGCTGATGCTGTTGGAAAACGTGGCACCCAGTGTCGGTCTGTTCAATGGCGCTCACGTCGAGTTCGTCGGACCGCTGTACTTGGAGGATGACTGGCAGGTAACACTGTCCAGCTGTGAGTACCGAGAAAGGGTGCGGACCAGTGGCGTCACGCTGACCATTCCCCTCGACACACCCGCCTCGGACCGTGAGCGTATGTACCAGGTTCCCGTGGGCAGTGTCATCGTGAAGGTCAACGGTCACACCGTCGACGGCGATGAGCATCGTCTCGACGAGCTGGTCGCGGCGTCTAGCACCGTCCAGCTGGTATTTCACACGCCAAAGCACCCGCCCCATCTGCCCGAGTTCATTGTGGTGCGCGTTCCAAACTACACCGAGAATCGTGGCCCAAATATCCTCGGCATCGAAGATGCCGACGATCTGGTGCCAATACGGATGGTAAAGCGCGCCCGTGACAAGGGCAAAAACAATCGGGCGATAGGCGGCGGTGAAGAGAGTCGGACCGAGTTTCGTGTTGGACCGCCGCTGGAGGGCGGCAGCGCATTCACCGGCTTTAAAGGCCAAGGCGCCACGCTGGATCGAGTGGTGGCCAAAGTGAAAGCGTGGGTAGAGACGCCCGGCTTCTGGACGGTGGTGGTGTCGCGTGTCAGACACCCACATCACCTGCACATTCCCACTGACCAGTGGCCAACTGTCGAGGAGATTCAGGTTCAGCGTCTGAATCCAGACGTGCTGGAGGCCGAGATTTTCGAGCGCCAAATGAAAATCAATGCCGCAAAGACGTGGCGTCACTTTGTGGCTGCCGAGGATGACGGCCAGTGGAGTAGCGCCGATAATGTCATCGGAGACGCTGTCCACGTGGCTTGGAGGCGGCTGCACACACGCGACGTGGCCTCTATTGTGTGTGACGAGCTGCATGCCAAGGGAGTGGATGTGTCTGTAAGTGATGTGCAGCACGTTATCCAGAAAATGTCGGAGACGGACGAGGCACTGATCCTTGCTGACCACATATATCTCACCTCACGGCAGCACTGCTGTCTTCTGCGCAGTAAAATACAGCGTGGACGACGGCGCCCCACTGCCACCAAACCGTCCAAGCGGCCGGCCTCCACGTCTGCTGGTCGGGGCCGGCGTGGTAAGGGTCGCCGCATCTCGTGAGAAAGGACGCTACGCATCGGTCGTGGATTTGCCGTGTGGTAAACTGTCACCTGAGCAAACCGTTGCACGCTTACGCAACGTGTCACTGGGAACTCACTGAACTAGTGAGGGAGTGTTAGTGATGTTACTGTGAGCTGTTACTGTGAGCTGTTACTGTGTTACCGTGAGTGTTACTAGGTGTACTTATTCAATAGTGTGTGTTATTGGGTACGTTGGTCTAGAAAAGAGTGGTGTGAGTGAGTGAGAGTGGTGAAAGAGTGGTGCGCCATTGGCTCGGTGCTTTAGTGTTCGCACCTTGTCTACTACGCACTACGCCCGCGATCAGGAGTACACGGCACTGGCACAACCGGACTCCCCTGCCATCGACTGATCGCCCCACGCGCTCAGCCCCCGAGATGACCCAAGCTTGGACGATATCCAGTGGAACAGGGTGAGAGCAACTTATCCTCGTTGCCGATTTCGCTGTTTTGGCATCAAACTGACCACGACGATAACGATATTGAATACGTTTTCAGTTCTTACGCGTCGGAGTCGCCATAATGGCAAAACAGCGCGATCAACCTCTGGATGAGCTGTGGGGAGGACCCTCGTGCATTGCACGTACCTTTGGAGCTGCGCTATCCAAGGTTTAAATGGTCCGCAGCGCATCACGTTGCCACTCTCCTACCGCAGCGAGGCTGTCACGTAGCCCGCACGGGCACGGTGGGAGAGTAGGGGGATGCAGGCTGGTCGTACGTCCCGACTCAGTCATGATTGCTGTTGGGAGGAGCTGCGCCTTGCAAGCTTCCCAATATGTGCGCGCCCAACCCCGAGCCGGGCTGCCGTAGTGCAGTCGTGGGGTATGACTGCCGCGTGTGGGACCCCGATGCATGACGCAAATCGGTGATGAGGGCGATCGTGGCAAAGTAAAGCTTGCCACGGCCGCCAACATCACGGATGGTGCCGATTGGAACCGCACTATCGGGGTGTAAACGGTCGCAAGTGCGGGCCCCGTACACACGCTCTGCTCCGTTGAACGGATGGGGACAGTGTCCGGCAAGTCCTAAAGAGCACGTGTGAGTCACAAGGCGCAATGTAGGACGTGACTACGGCTGGGGCATTGCTAATGAAATGTTCAATTTCGGGCCATTTCATTAGCCACCCTATATCATTTCCCACCCAACAGATGTATCCGTTACATCTCCTTAACGGGTTCTCGAGGCAGTTTGCTTTTAACGTAATTTTGCCACGGTTACATATGGCACTGTTTAGACTTAAATGTATATGCCTCTAGGGCGGGCAGCACGGTGCACGGATGAACCTTTGGTGTGCGACAATCCTTCTCCACAGCCCAAGGTATATCCCTGTTCCTCCATCCGCCTCCTCGTGGCGCTGCCTGGAGTGTTAGGCACTGCCTAGCATACCAAGGATGGAAAACTAGCACTTGCGTCGATTGCGCATAATAGACACAGGTAAACTGAATCTCCTTCTACACGGAACAACCAACAAGCATGAACAACTCCTGACACTGGCACAACAGGTCCAAAATTACATTACGTCAACTAAACGTTTTTGTGTGTGAAACGCAAAAGTGTGTTACGTAAAAATGAATGAAATGATCAAAATAAATGAGTAAATAAATAAATAAATATACAATAGGGAACCCCTGGCGCTGCTGCTGCCGGCTGCTGATCCATCTTTATTACCGAGCGGGTAAATGAACTCACACCTATAGGTAGACCGCCGCTCGTACCTGACAATACAATAACGAGTGTTTGTAGCATGCACCATGCGCACATGACCAATGTCTTCACCCAGCATGTATTGGACATACCAGGTGGTCGGTACCGATCAGGACGGCAGCCGGTGGGTACGGGAGGCCCCCCTGCGGCCCACCCTGTCCTCGGTGCGTGTGGAGCCGGTCAGACCCGAGGCCAGTCCGGCCCGGCCCGGTCAGAGCGGCGAGCTCCAGTTTCAAGTCACTAACGAAGGACGCTACCAGCACACTTAAGGGTAAAAGCAGGGATGCGGAGCCGCCGGAGCCGGCATATTTTGCCCGGAGCCGGAGCCGGAGCCGTGAAACAATATAGCCCGGAGCCGGAGCCGGAGCCGGAGCCGCCAAAAAAGGGGGCGACTCCGGCTCCTTTTTATTTTTTGAAGAGGAAAAAATAATTGACCTAGTTCGGTTTGACAGTAGGTACAAGGCAGTAAAACATATCGTACTATTGGTCTCAATATAAGTGCCCAGGCGACCTGTAGTTTTGATGCGGTGAATACCCTCATCCTCGCCACAATGCGAGTGGCGCTGGCTGGGAGGAGGGGTGCACTCGGCCCGAGCTGTGGCGAGGGTAAGGATATTCACCGCATCAAAACTACAGGTCGCCTGGGCCCTTATCTTGAGACCAATAGTACGTCATGGGCCATCAAGTGAATGAAAAAGCCGAATATCCCCAGTATCCCACAGTACGCAATCAACTTCCTGTCTGCTCCTCCCCCCCCTCACGTCTATTGCATCCCCAGAACATGAGGACCGGTCATCAGGTGACGGCCATTGTTTTGAAGCCAGTGCAGTGGACTGCGACTCCCAGCACCGTCTCTTCCCCCCCCCCCCACCCCCCAATGCAGCCGAGATGGGTGTCAGCTTACGATGGTTCAGTGAACTCCGATTTGCGGCGACTGCGTTTCCAATGCCATCGCTTCCTAGTCCTTTGTTCTGCCAGTTCTCTCCGAGGTGCGTTTGCGCGGGGACGCGGTGAGCCGGTCATGGCAAGAGTAGGTAACGCGTATAACCAATCCAATTTTTCTTCCACCCGTATTTAATTGATTGCATAGGGGATGTACTGAGTCGGAGCCGGAGCCGCCGGAGCCGGACCATTTTACTCGGAGCCGGAGCCGGAGCCGCCATAACATTTCACCCGGAGCCGGAGCCGGAGCCGGAGCCGATTTTTTCTCCGGAGCCGGAGCCGGAGCCGGAGCCGTTTGAAATTTCCACGGCTCCGCATCCCTGGGTAAAAGCCAAAAGGGATCATTTTCATAACCGCAGGTTGTTGTTTCATTAGACAGGTGAGTCCAGCTTGTCGCACTAGTGGTAACGTGGCGCACGTGCTATTGCACGTGCCGTGGCACGGGGTCAATTTTGGTGCTTAAATACACCAACAATGTGAAATGCAAGGAATGGGGGAAATGGCCGTCAGGCCGTCAGTTTTTATGATAGTATCGATCTGAAAACTGGTATAGGCATAGAATGAAGGGGGCTAAAAACTTATCTCGGATTTTTTTTTTGTAAAATAAAGAAATTAAAATTCTGGGGAAATTATATATTCGAAAGGTGAAATTTCCCTAAATTTTCCCGTTTTTCGAGTTTAGCCGTCCACTGTTCAGGGACGGTGAGTGACACCGACCGGGGTCATTTTTTACATGCTGATGGCCACGTTGATGGGTCATCACGTGGCGTGAATGGTGAAACTATCAGAGGTCCGGCACGTGCCACGTGGCCACGTATTTGAGTCGCGTACCTCCCAGATTATCGTGTGTTTGCCGATTTGTGGCCTTATAGCACGAAAACAGCACAAGCCAGGAATACTGAAATGGTGCAATCAGTGAGGAGACAAGTCCTGCTTACACCACCGGCGGTCACGTGGCACACGTGCAAATTTGGGCACCTCCGTTGCGGATATATTTTATAGTGAAATATTCAAATGTACATAACTTTGTCAGTTTAAGTCCGATTAGACTAGAATTTGGTGGGTTGATGAATTGTTAAGCGACATGAACGAATGCGGCACGTTTGTTGCAGTGCGCCACGTTTGTCTCAAAGCGCCATTTTTGCCATAAAGTGCAGAATGTGCGTATCTTTGTCGAACATTGAACGATTAGGATGCGCTCTAATTAAGGGATGGCTGCTTAAACGGCAGATATGAATGCACCACATTTGCCGCAGGGCGTCATATTTGTCTTAATGCGTCAGTGTTTGCGTTTTGCCTACGGCGGGCGTTTTTGCGGCGGTGTTTGCGTTTTTTCGGTGTTTGCGTTTGGCGGCGGGCGGCCGTTTTTGCGTTTTTTGCGGTGTTTTCGTTTGGCGGCGGGCGGCCGTTTTTTGCGGCGTTTTGCGGTTGGCGGCGGGCGGGCGTGCGTTACGGGCGTTTTTTTGCGTTTTTTTGTGTTTGGCGGCGGGCGGGCGGGCGATACGAGTGTTTTGCGGTGTTTGCGTTTGGCGGCGGGCGGCCGTTTTTGCGTTTTTTTGCGGCGTTTTGCGGTTGGCGGCGGGCGGGCGTGCGTTACGGACGTTTTTTGCGTTTTTTTTGTGTTTGGCGGCGGGCGGGCGGGCGATACGAGTGTTTTGCGGTGTTTGCGTTTGGCGGCGGGCGGCCGTTTTAGCGGCGGTTTGCGGCGGGCGGCCGTTTTAGCGGCGGTTTGCGGCGGCCGGCCGTTTTTTGCGGCGTTTTGAGGTTTGCGGCGGGCGGCCGTGTTTTGCGGCGTTTTGCCTTTGGCGGCGGGCGATTTTTTGTGGCGGTGGTATTTGCGTTTTTTGCGGTGTTTGCGTTTTGCGGCGGACGGGCGTTTTTGCGGCTTTTTTTGCGTTTTGTTCTGCGGTTTTGTGCCTGCGGGCGATTGTTTTTTTTTGCGGCTTTGTCGTTGGCGTTTTGAGCGTGCGTTTTGCGAGTTTTGCGGTTTTGCGGCGGGCGGGCGGTTTTCCACAATTAAAGTCCCAACCTTCGGATCCGCAGTGCTGTTCGACAAGTGCTGCCCGGTCCTAGAGTGCAGTGCATGTCAGTTCGTAGCACACCCATTCCGGTCTGCACGTGCAAGGCTCATCCTCTCGTTTGGCGGCGGCCGTTTTTGCTGCGTTTACAAAGGTGCTTGCTCAAACAACCTGCGGTCCCGCGATGCGGAGCCCAGCATCGCAGATGCTGGGTATGTTGATATGTTGTTTCTACCTTTCGTCGTCCTCACTACGCGACGTCGAACTTCTGGCTGGACGGTCACCGGTGTGCGGCAAGAGAAGCTCCTGAAGCAGGCTCCCATTCTGGGTGATCGTAACCGCAGGTTGTTTGAAAAGACAAACACTATTCGTTAGAATTGTGTTTTTTCTATTGAAAAACAACCGGAGCGGTCGTTCTCCGGGCTATGTTTTGCAAGTCTGGCCGCGAATCAGTACAACTTGGTCGCAGCCTAGACGAATCGCTCAATCTCCGTAAAAATTTCAGTGTATGGGCTCTCGGGGGCGATCTACCTGATGGCATTAGTCGCTACTCGCTTAAAATCTCGTGGCACGTGGCACGTGCGATTCCATTTTTTCCATAGTAAGTCAATGGGGTTTTGGGGCACTTTTTGTGCGATCGCGAATAGCGGGAAAACGAGCCAAGGGAGAGGTGGTTTTCTTCCCAGCATTTTATGGGAAACACGTTCCGGTACACGCCAGTGTGCGCCGTACACCCCTTAGAAGTTCGTAACGTGTCTTTGCTCGAGGTCAAAGTTGAACTTTTTTCGCTCCCCATGTTAAGTCAATGGGCGCTTTTGCAGAGACATTTTCATTTGTTCATTGTACAAAACTATATGATACGATTTTGTTTAAACTGTCAGGACCTGTTGAGAAACGACCATAGAACATGTTGTTATGCTTCGTTAAGCTCTCAGAATTCGTTTGGTCTTTTTAAGCTCGTTTAGAAATGAAAAATTTTAACATGGAAAGTCAATGGGGGCGTCTTTGGTGCTTAATAACTTTGTACGTTGAAGATATATTTAAGTGAAAAGTTGATAGGATATACAACTTTTGATGCTCTTTCCAATGATATATAGAGCATTATTGCACGTTGTGCCGTTTTTGATGAATTTAGTAAAAAAGCACGACATTACCGAGATTTGAGCTCACACCTATATATGGTCTTGCTCAGACAGTATACGAACAGGTGACGGGGATACCTCCCATTGAAGGATGCGATTTAATGCTAAATATTAGCGGCCGGCCTCCGTGGGGACGTTTTTGCACGACTTATATCTCCGCAAGCAGGGGACCGATACACTTGCAGTTTTTTGTAAGGGGTAGCGTATACCCTTCTTACAAGTACTTCACTATGGACGATGCATGCGGGTGACCCCTATTGCACGTGACACGTGTAAAACGGAGAGGTGTCAGTTTTGTAATAAGTGCAATAACTCGGTAATTACTGGGCCGATTGCGCTGAAACTTGGTATGGAGGTAGTCACCTACTAGGCGATTCATTTTTATGTGCCACGGTAGGGGTGCCGCTGCACGTGCGCACGTGCAGGGTGACGCTTCCAGATCTCGTGACCGGCCGGGCCGATTGAGTTCAAATTTGGTACACCGCTAGAGACCGGTTAGTAGGGTGCCGTGCGGAGGTCAGTAAGGACCAATCTTGCACGTGCGCACGTGCAGGGTGAGGCTTTCAGATCTCAGGAACGGCCGGGACGATTGAACTCAAATTCGGCACACTTCTAGGGACCGATCAGTAGGGTGCCGTGCACAAGTCAGTTAGTATGTATTTCCATGTGCCCAGACTGGGGTGCAGCTGCACGTGCGCACGTGCAGGGTGACGTTTTCAGATCTCGAGAACGGCCAGGCCGGATGAGCTCAAATTTGGTACACCGCTAGAGACCGGCGAATAGGGTGCCGTGCAAAAGTCAGATGGGACCATTTTGCACGTGCGCACGTGCAGGGTGTCGTTTCCAGATCTCGAAAACGGCCGGGTCGATTGCACTCAAATTTGGCACACCGCTAGAGACCGGTTAGTTGAGTGCAGTGCACGTCAGTTCGTAGCACACCCACTCTGATCTGCACGTGCAAGGCTCATCCTCTCGTTTGGCGGCGGGCGTTTTTGCGGCGTTACAGAGGTGCTTGCTCAAACAACCTGCGGTCCCGCGATGCGGAGCCCAGCATCGCAGATGCTGGTAACCGCAGGTTGTTTGAAAAGACAAACACTATTCGTTAGAATTGTGTTTTTCTATTGAAAAACAACCGGAGCAGTCGTTCTCCGGGCTATGTTTTCCATACTTGGCAGCGAATCAGTACAACTTGATTCCAGCCAAAACTTCTGCAACGATTTTCGTAAAAATCTCAGGGTATAGAATTTCGAAGGCGATCTAGCTGATGGCACCGGTCGCTACTCCCTCAGAATTCTTTTGCGCGTGGCGCGTGCGTTTGAATTTTCGCCCATGTTAAGTCAATGGCGGTTTGTGACACTTTTTGCGCCATCGGGAATGGCGGAAAAACGAGCCAAGAAAGGGGTGGTTTTCATCCCAGCATTTTATGGCAAACACGTACCGGTACACGCCAGTGTGCGCCGTATACCCGTCAGAATCTCGGAACGTTTCTTTGCACGAGGTCAAAGTTGGAATTTTGCTGTGTCCCATGTTAAGTGAATGGAGAGTTTTGCAGCGATATTTTCATTCGCGCATTGTAAAAAATTATGTGTCACGATTTCGTTCAAACTTTCGAGAGATGTTCAGAAAGGAACATAGGATATGCTGTTTTGCTTTGTTAAGCTGTGCAAAATCGTTTTTTCTAATAAAGTTCGTTTGAAAATGGAAATTTTTAACATGGAAAGTCAATGGGAGCGTCTTTATTCCTCTATAACTTTTATCGTTAGTAATATATATAGGTGAAAGGTTAATATAATATACAACTTTTGATGCTCTTTCCACTGATGCATTGAACGTCACTGCACGATGTGCCGTTTTTAAGAAAAGCTGTAAAAAATCAGGGCTCGACTGTGACTTGAACCCAACCACATTAGAGTATACGAACAGGTGACGGGGATACCTCCCGTGTGCGGATGCGACACTGATTATTGCTAAATATTAGCAGTCGGCCGCCGTGGGGGCGCCTTGCAAAGCTTCTATCTCCACAACTGCTTGACTGATTCACTCGCGGTCTTTTGTGTGGGATAGCTCCTTCCTTTCTTACACGTTGTGTGCTATTCTCGATGCGTATGGCTGACCCCTAATGCACGTGCCACGTGCAAAACGATAAGGTGTCAGTTCGGTAACAAGTCTAATAACTCTGTAGTTATTTTGCCGATTGCGCTGATACTTGGCATGGATGTAGGCAACCGCCGGGCAATGCATTTCCATGTGTCACGGTTGGGGTGCAGCTGCACGTGCGCACGGGCAGGGTGACGATTCCAGATCTCGAGAACGGCTGAGCCGATTGTGATCAAAGTTGGCACACCGTTAGGGATCGGCGAGTAGGGTGCCGTGCACAAGTCAGATGGGACCCATTTGGCACGTGCGCACGTGCAGGCTGACGCTTCCAGATCTCAAGAACGGCTGGGCCGACTGTGCTCAAATTTGGCATACCGCTTGATACCGATCAGCAGGGCGCCGTCCACCAGTCATTTAGTATGTATTTCCATGCGCCACGATTGGGGTGCAACTGCACGTGCGCACGTGCAGGGCGACGCTTCCAGATCTCGAGAACGGGCGGGCCTATTGTGCTCAGATTTGGCACACCGCTAGAGACCGGCGAATAGAGTGCCGTGCACAAGTCAATTGGGACCCAGGTTGCACGTGCGCACGTGCAGGGTGTCGCTTCCAGATCTCGAAAACGGCCGAGTCGATTGCACTCAAATTTGGCAAACCGCTAGAGACCGGTTAGTAGAGTGCAGTGCACATCAGTTCGTGGCACACCCGCTCCGGTCTGCACGTGCAAGACTCATCCTCTCGTTTGGCGTAACCGCAGGTTGTTTGAAAAGACAAACCTATTGTGCTCAGATTTGGCACACCGCTAGAGACCGGCGAATAGAGTGCCGTGCACAAGTCAATTGGGACCCAGGTTGCACGTGCGCACGTGCAGGGTGTCGCTTCCAGATCTCGAAAACGGCCGAGTCGATTGCACTCAAATTTGGCAAACCGCTAGAGACCCAGGTTGCACGTGCGCACGTGCAGGGTGTCGCTTCCAGATCTCGAAAACGGCCGAGTCGATTGCACTCAAATTTGGCAAACCGCTAGAGACCGGTTAGTAGAGTGCAGTGCACATCAGTTCGTGGCACACCCGCTCCGGTCTGCACGTGCAAGACTCATCCTCTCGTTTGGCGTAACCGCAGGTTGTTTGAAAAGACAAACACTATTCGTTAGAATTGTGTTTTTCTATTGAAAAACAACCGGAGCGGTCCTTCTCCGGGCTATGTTTTGCAAGTCTGGCAGCGAATCGAGACATCTTGATTGGGGCCTAGAGTTTTGCGTTTAGGATCGTAAAAATTTCAGGGTATAGACTTTTGCAGGTGATCTACCTGATGGTACCGGTCGCTACTCGCAACTCTCGAAAACGGCCGAGTCGATTGCACTCAAATTTGGCAAACCGCTAGAGACCGGTTAGTAACCGCAGGTTGTTTGAAAAGACAAACACTATTCGTTAGAATTGTGTTTTTCTATTGAAAAAGGGGGGGCAACCATATTCCCCCCCCCCTTCAGCGAGCGGCTGGCGGGTGGTGCAGAGGCCCAGCGGCCGCCGGGTTAAGTCACCTAAGGTCATGAAACGTCTCCAACAGCTTTTCTTACATTAACCCGTGCCCCGTAGGGGGGGGGGGGGGCCGAAGCCCCTACCCCAAACTACCAACTACCCCAACCCAAACTACCCCTACCCTACCCCAAAAAAGATGTATGATAAGGTGTGCCAAAAACAGTGCTGGCCGGTGTCTGAACCTCCTAAGGTGTCTGATCACGTTGCTAGGTGGTTGCTATGGAGCTATGGATACTTCCTTACATAGTGATTTGCATTTAGGTATCTTACGAGTATATGATATCGACATATGCTACCCCTAATAGCTCAATTCATTTTGATAATATTGTTGATTTGTTGAAGAGGATACCTAATAGATGTGTGAATAGAGAGTGAATAGAATAGAATGTAATGTGTGAATAGAACACATTTCAGAAATATGTGAATTGACGATATCGTCGAAGTAAAGGGGGGGGGCAACCATATTCCCCCCCCCCTTCAGCGAGCGGCTGGCGGGTGGTGCAGAGGCCCAGCGGCCGCCGGGTTAAGTCACCTCAGGTCATGAAACGTCTCCAACAGCTTTTCTTACATTAACCCGTGCCCCGTAGGGGGGGGGGGCCGAAGCCCCTACCCCAAACTACCAACTACCCCAACCCAAACTACCCCTACCCTACCCCAAAAAAGATGTATGATAAGGTGTGCCAAAAACAGTGCTGGCCGGTGTCTGAACCTCCTAAGACGTGTGTGTCTGAATCCTACAGTTTACATCCCAGAAATTTGGAACTCTGGCTTTTGCTTGAGGAAATCACTATGAACTTTTGTATATCTCATAATTTGTTATATCGGTGACCTAAGGTCAGGTCAATTTTGCAACATTTTTTAGATACTCGCGAAAAACCGCATTGGGGGGAGGGGTGTTCAACCCTCCCACCCCCCAGCAGGGCGCGGCAGAGGCATGTGAAGAAGTATATCAACGCGTCATCATAGTCTTTTATCCATTTTATGTTTACATGTCCTTCTTTTCGTCTCGTTTTCTGATTTGTTTATAGTGTATACCTGTAATGCACATTTGTCATTTTATCGTATATTTTCATCTTGTGCAGATTGTTATTTATTGAATATTTTCTTTTTAACCCGCGCACCGACAGGGAATGGTTTACCACCCCTGAGGTTTTTCGTGAATAGCGAGAAATTTGGCAGTTTTCCCCGGTCCCCCATCAATTTAACATATAGTGTGCAAGTTTGAACCTCCTACCTTTCAGGGTCAGGTCACCGGTTACTTCGAATGACCCAGCCTCATATCACTTTTTTGCAACATTGTCACCGTGTCAGAGCTACAGTAGATGATGGAGGCCTTTGAAAAGCGCAGGATGTATGAGGTCATTGATAGCTACAACTTGTATATCTCGGATAAATGCGATATATATTGTATAAATTCGATATTGATGACCTAAGGTCAGGTCAAGTTCCTTACCTCCCCATTGTAAATCAATGGGGGAAAATCAACCCCGTTTTTTCCACTAAAACGAGTCGGAATGACCCAATATACCATCAATGACTTCATACACGATCAACCTTGACTTGCTTGAGCCTTTTTTGCTCTTGGGCAACTGTAAGGTCATGTGACGTCATCAAGGGTCACCAAAGGTTTTTTTTTTTACTAATAATTCCTTACAGGACGAGATACAGCCACGCTGATGGTCTCATTAGCCGTTTTCACGACGGAATAGCGGGTACCTTTTAGATACCTGTTTGGTCCTTTGATACGTCAGGAATTTTAGTAGTTTTCTTTCATGCCTCAGGAATTTTAGCCTATTTGTAGTGGGTTTTCAAACTCTCGAATAAGTAGCCCGTTACTTTGCTGTTTTTCTAATAAATATAATGCTAGTACAATGATAAGGAAACATACTGAGCTGCCAGCTGCGGGTGACCGAGCTCTCCCAATTCCGCTGGCTGGCTTGGCTTTGGGGCCGCAGCAGACGGCGTAAGTCAATGTCAATGACCCAAATGACTCTGACAGATCTTGTAGCGAGCTATATATTGCTTTTTATCACCTCTTTCTAGCTTGCATTCTTTTCGAGATAATCTGGTGTGGCCAAAAAAGGCCCCCCCCCAGCATGACAAAGTTGGATGAGAGGCCCAAACGGGCGCGGGTTAAAGCATATCTCGAAGTTGTGAGAGCCCAAACCGGTAATTGCGAGCCAGGGATCCCAATTAGGCTATCTCAACTAAAAATATATGTTAACCCGGCGGGCGGTGGGCCTCTCGGCCACCTTCCGCGCGGTGGGGAAGGGGCATTTTTTGCCCCCCCCCCGTATCTCCAAAACAAGTAGACGGATCCGGAAAATTCGAACGGCGTTCGATAGCCCTGTCAAATTTGTTGAAAGAAACCAAATTTCATTGACCTCGGGGTCACCGATGACGTCACAGGTCAGGTCAAAGATAAAATGTTTCACCGTTCACGGGGCTTCTAGGGAATATATATTACTGACCGGGCCGACGAAATTATTTGGAAACAAGGTTTGCAAAATTGACGGAGGCCCGAGTGCGGAGCACGAGGGCCGGAGTCAAATTTTGCAGGTTGAAAAAAACGCCAAAACACCCGCCGCCAAACGAGAGGATGAGCCTTGCACGTGCAGACCGGAGTGGGTGTGCTACGAACTGACGTGCACTGCACTCTAATCTAGTACATATGTTGCTATTAGAGGTCACTGGTCATACCAGGTCAGGTCACACGTCATGTCACCAAAGGTCACCAAGGGTCACCTCACCACATGAAACCAACTTTACTAAGGTTGTGCGATGCAAGGTTGTGCGATGCATGTTTTATGGCCAGTTTTTATTTCCAACTCAATGGTGTTGGTTATAAGACCATCAGGTACGGTTTAGGTCACTTTCTGATGGAGGTCAGGTCAAGGTCAGATCAAAAAAGGTCAAAAATATAAAAATACAAATTTTGAATTTTATAATATGAAATTTTCGAAATTTTCGAAACTTTGGAAATCCGAGATAGCAGTTTGATAGCGCAGTCTATTCTGAGTCCTTTCATGCAAAGAAATTGGATCTAGCTTAAAAAAAACTGAGCTCTTGGGAGCGATTGCCGTGGTTCAATATTTTGCGTCGAAATCGGCCGAACATGACGTCACTCTGACGTCATTTCCGGTCGACCTATAGTAGCTACGAAGTTCATATTTTATCACAAGGTGTCAAATTGATGCAGCCGAAGGTACTGAAAGTTTTGCGTCGATACGTCAAGCGATTTGGAAGTTATTGCAGAAAAACGGGAGGGGGGCTATGAATAGCGGGTTAATTAAGGTCGGATGGTCACTTTAAAACATTCGTTTTTGTTGAGATAAACTGGTGTGGCGAAATACCCTCGCCCCCTCCGGTACCACGAGGGCGAAGTTGGAAATTCAATAGCATCGATATTAACTGATCGTTCATATTTGATGTTCGTTTTCCAAAGAAACCCCGTGAAAGGCAGTCTTCTCAGAGACTTGACATTTTAGGTATTATCCTATGACGTGCTTCACAGCCACGCTATTTTTGGTAACTTTCCTTTGCTCGTGATTTGCAGGTATACTGCATTGTCTTGGTACATTGTGGTTCAGCTCCGGTCACGACTGTGTCTGTGCTGAGGTAAGGCCTTGGGTGCAATCAGCCTACATCTATTGAGACCTCCCAGGGAAAGGATATTTTCGCCATGCAGAAAACAAGTTACGCCAAAATAGTGAAGGGCGTAAAGCCATCGTTCGTAGAGGTGCTGACGGGGATGTCCCGTGAGGCCAAGTCTGGAAGGATTTATTATCATGATTGGCAATCCACTCCACTGGTCAGCAGGCAGGACCCCGTTTACACTGACTACGGTGCTAACATCATTGGCATACATGGCGACGGCAACTGTCTGTTCCGGGCGCTCGCCTATGCTGTCGGTGATCCCTCGCTAGATCACGTGGCCCTTCGGCAAAAGATATGTGAAGAGGAGCGCACAGATGAACTTCTTAGGGCGGTGTTCCCTGACCTGGACGGCTACATCAATTCCATGCGCAAGGGAGGTGAGTTCGGTGGTGAGCCAGAGATAAGAGCAGCAGCACGTGTGCTTCACCGTCTCATTTATGTGTGGGAAAACGGTCATCAGTTGGCTGCTCATGGAGCACCAAACCAGTCTCCTATTCACTTATGCTATTATAGTCAGAGGCAGCACTATGACCTGCACCTGGTCGCTCCATCTCCCCCAACACCACCAGCACCTCAGGAGGAACCAACTGCCCAGACTTCACCGGCCATCACTGAGCAGAGCACCGACAATGATGGTGCTTGGAATATTGTTAAGGGACGACGCGGTCGCCAGGCAAAGTGCCTAGATACTGTGACAAAACCAGAGTGTAAGGAGGGCTCCGCAGCTGCCACGAGCCTCAACACTTCAGTCTGTGGCAATGCAGCAAAACGGGCAGTTGGCCGTCCCAAAAAACAGAAACGTATTTTCACGCATCTCTTCGGACGTTCAATCAACGTCGAGGATGTCTGTGTAGAAGCGCAACCAGCCTCTGAGGGTGCAGACGTGCCAGTGATCGTTTCCAAAACCATTCCGGTCGTTCCACTGGGTACAGATAATGGGGAAAATAAGGACGCAGCTAAAAGCTGTGAGGAGTCTGACACCGTAGTCAGCGCTACTGCCAAAAAGGCACGCGTTGGGCGTCCTAAGAAACGGGGCCCACCACCGCCATCATCAAAACGTACAGCCCCTATGGAACGTGATGTAGCAGAGACCAAAGAATTAGCTCCTCAAAACACCGTTCAGTCGGTTGCAGCACTTGAAGCTGACTCTTCAAAGATAGGACAGTCGGAGTCTAGTGCTACGGGAGGAAACGCTCAGCGTCGTGGCGGTCGTCCGAGGAAAGGTAAGGCTGTGGTACCACTTCGGAGAAAGGATACCGCCACGGACGCTACTATTCCTCAGGCTATTCAAGCAGATGGTAAGGAATCTGGTCAATTGCTCATTGACCCAGCAGAGAGTATTTGCAATGAATCAGAACTTCAGTCGCCATTGGCTGTTCCTGTGAAAGGCCATAACCCCCAAGGACGCATCCCATCTCCGGCTGGCTACATTCAGTCAGATTTAGACATCGAGGGGGTCTCCACACTGACTCGTGCCATGCTGGATGACTTTGTGGATAAGTCTTCGCATATTGTTGTCATAGACAGTGTGTCAACTGATATCAGCCCACCATGTGACAGCAACTTAATCGGACCCTGGTTGTACCGAGATAGCACTAAAGTCGTTGTGACTTGCCTTATTGGTGATCAAGGTGAGAAAAGACAAATTACCCTTTGCAACCTAAAGCAACGTGGGTTTCCTGCTCCATCGCGTAGCGGACAGTTACGCTACACCTTTTACTCATGGCTCCGTTTCAAGGACATGGTAAAAAAATATGGCCCAACAGTAGCCGCTGTTTTAGAGGACGAGGACCTGTTCCACAAAACGCTCCGCCTTGTAGATCGTTTCTACTCCACACATCCACGTCGGGCGGAGGAGGAGGGCCTGCAGCCTCATCGGGGTCCGCAGACTTGGGAAGACCGGCATAATCTCCTCCAGCTGCACTACTATGGTAAGGGCTGGTATAAATTCTACCGTTTCTCTACCCTCCGTGAGATATTCATATCCAGACATGGAGCTGATCGCTGGGCCGAGTTCCAGGCCGATCCCTGGTCGGAGACACTTTCAGACGAGCATTTCGAGCTCTTGCTTCGAGATGTTCATCATAAGCTAAGACAAAACCATGCAAAATACACTTATCTATTGGAAACCTTTGCCGGACCACAGTGTCAAGAAGATCGCGGCAACGCCACTCGCGTCCAGTACAGCGTAATGTTTGTCACTCGCTCCGCCACGTCAGGAAGGCGTCAACAGCGCAGGCCGGTGGCGCAGGCGCCGCCTCAGCGCACTGCAGCCCCTGCCATTGCAGATGTCGGTGCTCTAACATCGTTCTTCCTACGTTCGTGTGTCGATTGCGGCACACTGCGTATCATTGATGACAGAGCTGCGTCAAAGTATCCACTCGGTTATTACACCTATGGTGGAGGTCAGCACCGAGTTCGTTTCACTTGTGACCGGCTGGTCGGCATCACGTGTGACACTCCTCCAGACTTTGTCACCTGCACGGCGGAAGAGAAGCCGTCCACCTGGGTGGCCATGGGCGCTCGGACGGCGGGAGACGCGTTACCGCCACCGGCAATGCAGCTTCGCTCATTACGTGTGCTGGACGCGTCTGATCATACAGAGGAGACTGAGGTTCTGGCTAGCTATCATTACCGTGGTGATGACAGAGCTGCTGAATGGACTGGTCGTCGTGCCGTACTGACCCGAACGTCAAACAGTGGCGTCGTCAAACTGGGCACGCAGGCGAAGCGCAGACGCTTCCGTCCTATTTCCTGCAGTCAGTTCACAGCCGGCCGTTTCACCGTGGACAGTCCGCGCGAGGCAAAATGCTGCCAGGCGTGGCACGAT
The DNA here is from genome assembly GCF_019059575.1 of Amphibalanus amphitrite. Lineage (NCBI taxonomy): Eukaryota > Metazoa > Arthropoda > Thecostraca > Balanomorpha > Balanidae > Amphibalanus > Amphibalanus amphitrite. Next base: position 23,944 of record NW_024883268.1, read on the forward strand.
CCACTCGACACGGATTCTGAGGATCCGTCGTCCGAGCTTGAGTTCTCCAACTTACAGGTACTACGTGACATCCATGCCTTGTACAATTCGCTTCGCCGTGTGCGTTGCGTCAAGTGCAACCAGCAGACGCCCGGATTGCCGTATCCAGGCTATCAGATTCAGGTGCCTGAGCATGGCCGTTTGGTTAATTTGCCGCCGGATAGCGTTGTTTCTGGCGCCGTATCGCGCTCGTCGCTGCTGCGTGAGGGCGGGCGTTGTACGGTGACGCTAGACCCCGAATTCAGGGGTGCCAATGGCACAGTTTTCACTGACCGGGACGTGACCGGCGTTTGTACAGCATGTTCGCCAGCATATGAGGTTGACGCCAACAACAACATCGTACCTCGGCCGCTGGTGTCGGACATAAATCAATTACGTCCCGATCCGAATGACGTCGGCGACTTTGTCGGCGGCGCCGAGCGGCCCGTCGCCTCCCAGCCAGCGCTGAGCGCATCGGCTGCAAACAACGGTGCTCCAGAGGACGACAGTGACGAGCCAGAGCCGACGGATATGAGCCTGTTCTCGGCAGAAAATCTGGTAGCCACTGATGTATACTCAGATGAGGCGTATCATCAGTTTGTTAAGTCATGGACACCCGCTGAGACAATGGTGCTGCGGCCAGTGCATCTGGTTGTCAGCGTGCTGCGTTTGCGTGCCAACCAGGTTCCGTTCTGCAAGCACGGCACCATTTCCTATCCGCTGAAGGATGCCTGCCGGGCGCGGAATTTGCCATGGCATGATTTTGAAAGGCTGCCATTCGTTGTGCTGGTGCAGAGCAGACGAGACGGCACGTCTGCCGAGGCCATGGTAAACATGCAGACCATACTGAGGGCCAAACACTTTATGGAACGCACCATGGAGTGTAAATACAACCCACGGCAGACGCGTCCATTCTATCGCTTTGTCGGCGAACAATGGATGCCGTTTTCAAACGAAAACCTTGCAGCTCTGCAGCGGCGGCTGTCCGAGTCGGACCGGCCGAGCACGCCTGCCGGTCTTCGTGTCGTACTGGCCAGCGACATTCACGCCCGTGCAGACAAGGTGTTGCGGTTTAACGAGTTCTGCAATTGGCTAGAGTCTGGCTTCACCATGGCCGACGAGCTGTGGAAAAGCTTCCGGCTGTCGCGCAGCGGTGAGGGTGCCGACACCACAGTGGCTGGCCAGGATGACTTATGGGAGGTCATTGAGAACTTTGTGGTGGGTCAAGCTGTCGACGCGGCTGCCGACCGCCACAACGGAGGGCAGCACGAGCGACACACAGCTGACGACGACGAATCGGACGCCGATGAAATCGACGTCACCATGCGTCACGTTCTCAACTGTGCCGTTGCTAACGGCTGGCTGCTGCCCGCCCCCGTCGACGGAGACAATGTTGACTCGACCGGCGAGCCGAGTAGCGTGCTGTTACGCTGTTGTGAAGAGCTGGAGATGCTTGGCCGCGAGTTCGGCAACGATGAGGGCGTCCGCGCTGGCGGCATTTCTGCTGGTGCCGTCTGCGGGCCGCAGAGTGAACGTCCCGAAGACATTCGCCGGCAGGGTATCGCGCGTTCTGCGCTCCTTCACATACCGATGCCGGGAGTCGACCGGGAAAATCCGCTGCCCGAGTCGACACCCGGCTACATGCAGATGGCTTTCCCAGAGGTGTTCCGCTCGGGTGACGCCGATCCGTACCAGGACCGTAAGGTCAGCATCCGTCAGCCAGTCACCTCCTGGCGACAGAACTGGCTTCACTGGATGTCGCGTCAGCCCGAGGCGGAAGGCAACGTTGACCTTCAGTTCGTTGTCAGCAACCAGCTGAGTCGTGATAAGACCGGCCAGGAGGCCAATGTTGCCATCAGAATGACCGACTTTCCAGACGGTTTGCCAACCAAGGAGCAACTGGAAAACGACCCGGCGCTGTGCAACAGGCTTGCTCAGTCGCTGCTTTGTCTACGCTCAAAACTGGAGGATTCTGACGCTTACTGGCGAGTGCAAAAGCAGGACGCCATCGGCATCGCTCGCTACCTTGAGAGCCCGCCGCCGTGGCGGTCTAATGCAATCCCCATGGAGGTTTACCTGTGGCAGACACGAGCCGTTCCCTACAATCATCATCCGGCTATTCATCGGCTGTGTGACAACGCTGCCGTGAATGAGGCGCTCAGTGACGAGCGCTATCTCCATGCACGGCTAGCCAACACGCTGCGACATCCCGGTATCGTGGCGTGGATGTCGGCGCTGATTGGTGAGCTGGACACGTTGGCACTATCTGTGGCACGACACTCTGCAACATACTTCCTGGTGCGCTCTGAGTGGGGTGCTAACGCCAACCCACACATTCACCGTCACGTGATCAGTGAATCGTTCTCACGATTCCTACACCAGCTTCAGACCTCTCTGAAGAACAAGGTGGCAGAGATCGAAAGAGATTTGCGGGTGGAAGACCCCACTTTGGAGAGCGATGATTCTCGCGTCACTCTTGAGACGCGCGTCAGCGCGGCCTGGCGTGACTGTCAACAAGAGTATGTCAGGCACATCGGTCGCTGCTACACCAACTGGAATGCCGGCTTCACAAAAGACGGCGAGCGCACCTTTGACTTTGCCTACGATCGCAAAACAACCGTTTGCCGTGCTAGCATGGCCGTCCAGCTGGACGACGCGCTGTCAACTGGCGACTTTGCCGCCATTGACGAGCTCTATGTGCGCGTCATCAACGGCACGCTTCGACACACGGGCCACAGCGGACGCGGAGACGCGCCGTCTGCCAAAGACGGGTGTGCCGTGCGGCGACCGGTCGTGGACAAGGCGGCAACCGAGGCGGCCCGTTCGGCAGATGGACGTGCCAAGCAGGTAAAAAAAGAGGTGATTGTGTGCAAGAGACGCATGCCACGGCATCTCCGCACCGAGCCGGCTGTGGTGATAGATGCACACGATCCTCGCATATATCAGTTCGAGACGGCCTCAAACGACAAATGGCTTGGTAGTCATGACCCGTTCACCATCCTGCACGTCCTCAACAACGTCGACGACAAGGCAGTGGTGCCCGCTTGGCTCACCCGTACGCCGCGTGTCGAGTGGAAAAGCTCGCCCACGGACAGCGGTGGCTACATATTTAACGTTCTGCTCGCTCAGTCCCGCGGCGACGGTAGCGTCGAGTACGCGCTCAAGTACACCATGAAGCCGGTGGCTCCAATCAGGACCACCGGCGACATGCTGTTGTCGGCAATGGAGCGCCGTGAGGCGAGCGATAACGTGGATATCGGTGTCGTACAGAAAATGTACAACCAGGCGGCGGCATCCATGTGTCAGTCCATCTTTCAGGCAGTGCACAAAAACTGGCAGCTGCCGCTGCTGCAGAAGAATTTGGACGTGAGGAGATTCAGTATGAGCGGCTGCCGCGTGGTGAAACCGGCCAATGCCGCTGACAATCCGGTGTACGTGTATGCCGACTCGGTGGAGCGCTTCAACGCGCGGCTGGGCGTGAACATTCGTCATGGCAATATTCCTCTGACCGATATTCAGCGCAAAATGTCAGTCTACGAGTTTTACGACACGTTCACGTGCACTGAGAAAACAATAGATGGTCAGCGCGTATTCCAGATAAGTCGTCGCCAGTCTTCATGGTGTGGTGTGCTGAAAACAGTCATGTTGGCACCACATCATGGCATATCAAAGGCAAATCCGGCCAGAGTCAATTTCTGGAAGTATGCTCGCGACATCGTGCTGTGGTGTCAGCCGTGCCTGACATCGCAGGAGCTGATGCCGCCACTAGATTGTGTCACTGACTGCGCCATAGCCGCTCACTGGAGAGCCATGTACGAGCAGCTGATGGCATCTGACGTACACAAGCCTGTGTGGGTCACTCGGTATTACGAAGACCACCAACGCCGAGCGGCGGCAGCCACAGGCGAGGACGTGTCTGACGAATCGGACAGCGCCGATGACGACGACGGCGACAACGCTGACGATGCTGCTGATGTTGTCGAGCCGCCTGAGGTAGAGGAAGAGCGTGAGCTGATGGCTCAGCGTGTGCGTGATCGATTCTACCAGACGGCTCTGGACGCCATGCTGGCGTGTCCTGCAGAGGACATTGACGACGCAGTGCAGCGAGCTGACAGAGCGGCGGCGAGCGTCGCAAACCCGGCCGGCTACGACTTCCAGGCGCAGTGGCTCGGCGATCGCATAGTCAATCCAGAACATGTGCGTCGCAACTATGGCCGACTGGCTAGTCTGAGCGCCGGAGACGCTGCGCATTCTGCTCCGGTGACGCCGAGTGGACGTCAGCTGGTGCTGCCGCGTCTGGTCACAGGCTATCTGAAAGAACAGCGCGAGTGGCGACGCTCCTGTCGTGAATGGAATGCCTACGATCAGGCGGTGGCCAAATGGCACCGTAATCGGTCGTCACGCATCGCCGAGCCTGTCGCGCCCCTGGTCCCCGATATTAGGGACAAACGGCCCAAGGCACTGCGTGCATTCCTGCTGGGTGATCCTGGCGCGGGCAAATCGACTACGCTGCGCTCTGCCGTGCACGAGTTGAACGAGCTGCTCGTCGCTGATGATGCCGACTGGACTGACGTAGTCAAACTTTCGGCGCCAACGGGCTGCGCATCGTTCCACATGGCACACGGTGCGACCACCATCCACCGTCTCTTTGCTATAAGAGTCGGTCAAGTAGGCGATGATCCGTTGCCGGCCGAGAGCCGACAGTTTGCTGCACTCTGTGAAAGGCTCGGTCCAGAGCTGGGTCTTCTCATATTCGACGAGTTCTCAATGATCCAGCGCAGGATGATGCGCTGGGTAGTAAAGCGACTCGAGGAGGCCGGCATCAATTTGGACGACATCGGCGTCGTGCTTGTCGGTGACCCGGCACAGATACTGCCGATCGGCGACAGTCCTGTGTGGAGTCTCCGCCAGCGAATGGACGACGGCAAAGACTGCTGCGAGGCATCGCGGCTGGGCATGCTCGCCTTCCGTGAGGTGTTTCGTATGCCGGCGCTGGAAACAGTGGACGGCTTCGCGGCGTGGAGTCACGCCGCTTCACGGGACCCGAACACGCTCAGTGATGCTGAGCGCCGTGCGGTGGCTCGTTTCCGTGCGGCAGCACTGGACGGCGATTACGAGACCGTCTACTTAAATGAAGTGCGGCGCACTGTCCAGAACGACGAGCTAGCCGACCATTTCACAAAGGTGATCATTCCATCGTTCCGCTACGGCAGGGCGACACACGCCAGTCTGCAGTGGCTCCGCGACAACACGGCCACCGCCGAGCACATGGCTGCTGATCCACTTTGGGCTGGCGCCGTCACACTGCACGGTAACCATTGGTTCAGCGAGCTGGCCGTGAATCGTGCTACCGTCGAGTCGGACAACGCCAGGGCGCTCGTTCGCTTCGCCAACGAGCGTGACACGCCGGTAATGGCCGTGAACGCACAGCATTTACCGACGAAAAAAGCAGCTCGACTGCAAAAGGTGTCACCCAGAGAGTTCCGCAGCATACCGGCAGTGTTCTTTGCGTGCAGTGGTCTACCGCTGATGCTGTTGGAAAACGTGGCACCCAGTGTCGGTCTGTTCAATGGCGCTCACGTCGAGTTCGTCGGACCGCTGTACTTGGAGGATGACTGGCAGGTAACACTGTCCAGCTGTGAGTACCGAGAAAGGGTGCGGACCAGTGGCGTCACGCTGACCATTCCCCTCGACACACCCGCCTCGGACCGTGAGCGTATGTACCAGGTTCCCGTGGGCAGTGTCATCGTGAAGGTCAACGGTCACACCGTCGACGGCGATGAGCATCGTCTCGACGAGCTGGTCGCGGCGTCTAGCACCGTCCAGCTGGTATTTCACACGCCAAAGCACCCGCCCCATCTGCCCGAGTTCATTGTGGTGCGCGTTCCAAACTACACCGAGAATCGTGGCCCAAATATCCTCGGCATCGAAGATGCCGACGATCTGGTGCCAATACGGATGGTAAAGCGCGCCCGTGACAAGGGCAAAAACAATCGGGCGATAGGCGGCGGTGAAGAGAGTCGGACCGAGTTTCGTGTTGGACCGCCGCTGGAGGGCGGCAGCGCATTCACCGGCTTTAAAGGCCAAGGCGCCACGCTGGATCGAGTGGTGGCCAAAGTGAAAGCGTGGGTAGAGACGCCCGGCTTCTGGACGGTGGTGGTGTCGCGTGTCAGACACCCACATCACCTGCACATTCCCACTGACCAGTGGCCAACTGTCGAGGAGATTCAGGTTCAGCGTCTGAATCCAGACGTGCTGGAGGCCGAGATTTTCGAGCGCCAAATGAAAATCAATGCCGCAAAGACGTGGCGTCACTTTGTGGCTGCCGAGGATGACGGCCAGTGGAGTAGCGCCGATAATGTCATCGGAGACGCTGTCCACGTGGCTTGGAGGCGGCTGCACACACGCGACGTGGCCTCTATTGTGTGTGACGAGCTGCATGCCAAGGGAGTGGATGTGTCTGTAAGTGATGTGCAGCACGTTATCCAGAAAATGTCGGAGACGGACGAGGCACTGATCCTTGCTGACCACATATATCTCACCTCACGGCAGCACTGCTGTCTTCTGCGCAGTAAAATACAGCGTGGACGACGGCGCCCCACTGCCACCAAACCGTCCAAGCGGCCGGCCTCCACGTCTGCTGGTCGGGGCCGGCGTGGTAAGGGTCGCCGCATCTCGTGAGAAAGGACGCTACGCATCGGTCGTGGATTTGCCGTGTGGTAAACTGTCACCTGAGCAAACCGTTGCACGCTTACGCAACGTGTCACTGGGAACTCACTGAACTAGTGAGGGAGTGTTAGTGATGTTACTGTGAGCTGTTACTGTGAGCTGTTACTGTGTTACCGTGAGTGTTACTAGGTGTACTTATTCAATAGTGTGTGTTATTGGGTACGTTGGTCTAGAAAAGAGTGGTGTGAGTGAGTGAGAGTGGTGAAAGAGTGGTGCGCCATTGGCTCGGTGCTTTAGTGTTCGCACCTTGTCTACTACGCACTACGCCCGCGATCAGGAGTACACGGCACTGGCACAACCGGACTCCCCTGCCATCGACTGATCGCCCCACGCGCTCAGCCCCCGAGATGACCCAAGCTTGGACGATATCCAGTGGAACAGGGTGAGAGCAACTTATCCTCGTTGCCGATTTCGCTGTTTTGGCATCAAACTGACCACGACGATAACGATATTGAATACGTTTTCAGTTCTTACGCGTCGGAGTCGCCATAATGGCAAAACAGCGCGATCAACCTCTGGATGAGCTGTGGGGAGGACCCTCGTGCATTGCACGTACCTTTGGAGCTGCGCTATCCAAGGTTTAAATGGTCCGCAGCGCATCACGTTGCCACTCTCCTACCGCAGCGAGGCTGTCACGTAGCCCGCACGGGCACGGTGGGAGAGTAGGGGGATGCAGGCTGGTCGTACGTCCCGACTCAGTCATGATTGCTGTTGGGAGGAGCTGCGCCTTGCAAGCTTCCCAATATGTGCGCGCCCAACCCCGAGCCGGGCTGCCGTAGTGCAGTCGTGGGGTATGACTGCCGCGTGTGGGACCCCGATGCATGACGCAAATCGGTGATGAGGGCGATCGTGGCAAAGTAAAGCTTGCCACGGCCGCCAACATCACGGATGGTGCCGATTGGAACCGCACTATCGGGGTGTAAACGGTCGCAAGTGCGGGCCCCGTACACACGCTCTGCTCCGTTGAACGGATGGGGACAGTGTCCGGCAAGTCCTAAAGAGCACGTGTGAGTCACAAGGCGCAATGTAGGACGTGACTACGGCTGGGGCATTGCTAATGAAATGTTCAATTTCGGGCCATTTCATTAGCCACCCTATATCATTTCCCACCCAACAGATGTATCCGTTACATCTCCTTAACGGGTTCTCGAGGCAGTTTGCTTTTAACGTAATTTTGCCACGGTTACATATGGCACTGTTTAGACTTAAATGTATATGCCTCTAGGGCGGGCAGCACGGTGCACGGATGAACCTTTGGTGTGCGACAATCCTTCTCCACAGCCCAAGGTATATCCCTGTTCCTCCATCCGCCTCCTCGTGGCGCTGCCTGGAGTGTTAGGCACTGCCTAGCATACCAAGGATGGAAAACTAGCACTTGCGTCGATTGCGCATAATAGACACAGGTAAACTGAATCTCCTTCTACACGGAACAACCAACAAGCATGAACAACTCCTGACACTGGCACAACAGGTCCAAAATTACATTACGTCAACTAAACGTTTTTGTGTGTGAAACGCAAAAGTGTGTTACGTAAAAATGAATGAAATGATCAAAATAAATGAGTAAATAAATAAATAAATATACAATAGGGAACCCCTGGCGCTGCTGCTGCCGGCTGCTGATCCATCTTTATTACCGAGCGGGTAAATGAACTCACACCTATAGGTAGACCGCCGCTCGTACCTGACAATACAATAACGAGTGTTTGTAGCATGCACCATGCGCACATGACCAATGTCTTCACCCAGCATGTATTGGACATACCAGGTGGTCGGTACCGATCAGGACGGCAGCCGGTGGGTACGGGAGGCCCCCCTGCGGCCCACCCTGTCCTCGGTGCGTGTGGAGCCGGTCAGACCCGAGGCCAGTCCGGCCCGGCCCGGTCAGAGCGGCGAGCTCCAGTTTCAAGTCACTAACGAAGGACGCTACCAGCACACTTAAGGGTAAAAGCAGGGATGCGGAGCCGCCGGAGCCGGCATATTTTGCCCGGAGCCGGAGCCGGAGCCGTGAAACAATATAGCCCGGAGCCGGAGCCGGAGCCGGAGCCGCCAAAAAAGGGGGCGACTCCGGCTCCTTTTTATTTTTTGAAGAGGAAAAAATAATTGACCTAGTTCGGTTTGACAGTAGGTACAAGGCAGTAAAACATATCGTACTATTGGTCTCAATATAAGTGCCCAGGCGACCTGTAGTTTTGATGCGGTGAATACCCTCATCCTCGCCACAATGCGAGTGGCGCTGGCTGGGAGGAGGGGTGCACTCGGCCCGAGCTGTGGCGAGGGTAAGGATATTCACCGCATCAAAACTACAGGTCGCCTGGGCCCTTATCTTGAGACCAATAGTACGTCATGGGCCATCAAGTGAATGAAAAAGCCGAATATCCCCAGTATCCCACAGTACGCAATCAACTTCCTGTCTGCTCCTCCCCCCCCTCACGTCTATTGCATCCCCAGAACATGAGGACCGGTCATCAGGTGACGGCCATTGTTTTGAAGCCAGTGCAGTGGACTGCGACTCCCAGCACCGTCTCTTCCCCCCCCCCCACCCCCCAATGCAGCCGAGATGGGTGTCAGCTTACGATGGTTCAGTGAACTCCGATTTGCGGCGACTGCGTTTCCAATGCCATCGCTTCCTAGTCCTTTGTTCTGCCAGTTCTCTCCGAGGTGCGTTTGCGCGGGGACGCGGTGAGCCGGTCATGGCAAGAGTAGGTAACGCGTATAACCAATCCAATTTTTCTTCCACCCGTATTTAATTGATTGCATAGGGGATGTACTGAGTCGGAGCCGGAGCCGCCGGAGCCGGACCATTTTACTCGGAGCCGGAGCCGGAGCCGCCATAACATTTCACCCGGAGCCGGAGCCGGAGCCGGAGCCGTTTGAAATTTCCACGGCTCCGCATCCCTGGGTAAAAGCCAAAAGGGATCATTTTCATAACCGCAGGTTGTTGTTTCATTAGACAGGTGAGTCCAGCTTGTCGCACTAGTGGTAACGTGGCGCACGTGCTATTGCACGTGCCGTGGCACGGGGTCAATTTTGGTGCTTAAATACACCAACAATGTGAAATGCAAGGAATGGGGGAAATGGCCGTCAGGCCGTCAGTTTTTATGATAGTATCGATCTGAAAACTGGTATAGGCATAGAATGAAGGGGGCTAAAAACTTATCTCGGATTTTTTTTTTGTAAAATAAAGAAATTAAAATTCTGGGGAAATTATATATTCGAAAGGTGAAATTTCCCTAAATTTTCCCGTTTTTCGAGTTTAGCCGTCCACTGTTCAGGGACGGTGAGTGACACCGACCGGGGTCATTTTTTACATGCTGATGGCCACGTTGATGGGTCATCACGTGGCGTGAATGGTGAAACTATCAGAGGTCCGGCACGTGCCACGTGGCCACGTATTTGAGTCGCGTACCTCCCAGATTATCGTGTGTTTGCCGATTTGTGGCCTTATAGCACGAAAACAGCACAAGCCAGGAATACTGAAATGGTGCAATCAGTGAGGAGACAAGTCCTGCTTACACCACCGGCGGTCACGTGGCACACGTGCAAATTTGGGCACCTCCGTTGCGGATATATTTTATAGTGAAATATTCAAATGTACATAACTTTGTCAGTTTAAGTCCGATTAGACTAGAATTTGGTGGGTTGATGAATTGTTAAGCGACATGAACGAATGCGGCACGTTTGTTGCAGTGCGCCACGTTTGTCTCAAAGCGCCATTTTTGCCATAAAGTGCAGAATGTGCGTATCTTTGTCGAACATTGAACGATTAGGATGCGCTCTAATTAAGGGATGGCTGCTTAAACGGCAGATATGAATGCACCACATTTGCCGCAGGGCGTCATATTTGTCTTAATGCGTCAGTGTTTGCGTTTTGCCTACGGCGGGCGTTTTTGCGGCGGTGTTTGCGTTTTTTCGGTGTTTGCGTTTGGCGGCGGGCGGCCGTTTTTGCGTTTTTTGCGGTGTTTTCGTTTGGCGGCGGGCGGCCGTTTTTTGCGGCGTTTTGCGGTTGGCGGCGGGCGGGCGTGCGTTACGGGCGTTTTTTGCGTTTTTTTTGTGTTTGGCGGCGGGCGGGCGGGCGATACGAGTGTTTTGCGGTGTTTGCGTTTGGCGGCGGGCGGCCGTTTTTGCGTTTTTTGCGGCGTTTTGCGGTTGGCGGCGGGCGGGCGTGCGTTACGGACGTTTTTTGCGTTTTTTTGTGTTTGGCGGCGGGCGGGCGGGCGATACGAGTGTTTTGCGGTGTTTGCGTTTGGCGGCGGGCGGCCGTTTTAGCGGCGGTTTGCGGCGGGCGGCCGTTTTAGCGGCGGTTTGCGGCGGCCGGCCGTTTTTTGCGGCGTTTTGAGGTTTGCGGCGGGCGGCCGTGTTTTGCGGCGTTTTGCCTTTGGCGGCGGGCGATTTTTTGTGGCGGTGGTATTTGCGTTTTTTGCGGTGTTTGCGTTTTGCGGCGGACGGGCGTTTTTGCGGCTTTTTTTGCGTTTTGTTCTGCGGTTTTGTGCCTGCGGGCGATTGTTTTTTTTTGCGGCTTTGTCGTTGGCGTTTTGAGCGTGCGTTTTGCGAGTTTTGCGGTTTTGCGGCGGGCGGGCGGTTTTCCACAATTAAAGTCCCTACCTTCGGATCCGCAGTGCTGTTCGACAAGTGCTGCCCGGTCCTAGAGTGCAGTGCATGTCAGTTCGTAGCACACCCATTCCGGTCTGCACGTGCAAGGCTCATCCTCTCGTTTGGCGGCGGCCGTTTTTGCTGCGTTTACAAAGGTGCTTGCTCAAACAACCTGCGGTCCCGCGATGCGGAGCCCAGCATCGCAGATGCTGGGTAACCGCAGGTTGTTTGAAAAGACAAACACTATTCGTTAGAATTGTGTTTTTCTATTGAAAAACAACCGGAGCGGTCCTTCTCCGGGCTATGTTTGCAAAGTTGGCCTGAGATTGGGGCAACTTGGTAGGGGCCTAAACTTGTGGCTCGATTTTCGTAAAAATTTCAGGGTATGGGCTCCCGAAGGCGATCTACCTGATGGCACCGGTCGCTACTCGCTTAAAACCTCGTGGCACGTGGCACGTGCGATTCCATTTTCCCCATGTTAAGTCAACGGGGTTTTGGACACTTTTTGCGCGATCGCGAATAGCGGAAAAAATCGCAGGTCAAGGTATGGTTTGCTGCACACCATTTTATGGCCGACACATTCAGGTACACGCCCATGTGCGCCGTCTACCCGTAAGAAGTCGATATTTTTTGTAGTACGACTTTGAAGTTGAACTTTTTTCGCTCCCCATGTTAAGTCTATGGACGTTTTTGCAGAGACATTTTCATTTGTTCATTGTACAAAATTATATGATACGATTTTGTTTATACTTTCAGGATTTGTTGAGAAAAGACCATAGAACATGATGTTATGCTTCGTTAAGCTGTCAGAATTCGTTTGTTCTTTTTAAGCTCGTTTAAAAATGAAAATTTTTAACATGGAAAGCCAATGGGAGCGTCTTTGTCGCTTAATAACTTTTTACTTTAAAGATATATTTAAGTAAAAAGGTGATAGGTTATACAACTTTTGATGCTCTTTCCAATGATATAAAGAGCGTTATTGCACGTTGTGCCGTTTTTGAGAAATTTAGTAAAAAAGCACGACATTACCGAGATTTGAGCTCAGACCTATATATGGTCTTGGTTCAGACAGTATACGAACAGGTGACGGGGATACCTCCCATTGAAGGATGCGATTTAATGCTAAATATTAGCGGCCGGCCTCCGTGGGGATGTTTTTGCACGACTTATATCTCCGCAACCAGGGGACCGATACGCTTGCGGTTTTTTGTGTGCGGTAGCGTATACCCTTCTTACAAGTATTTTACTATGCACGATGCTTGCGGGTGACCCCTACTGCACGTGACACGTGTAAAACGGAGAGGTGTCAGTTTTGTAATAAGTGCAATAACTCGGTAATTACTGGGCCAATCGCGCTGAAACTTGGCATGGAGGTAGTCACCTACCAGGCGATCCATTTTCATGTGCCACGGTAGGGGTGCAACTGCACGTGCGCACGTGCAGGGTGACGCTTCCAGATCTCGAGAACGGCCGGGCCGATTGAGTTCAAATTTGGTACACCGCTAGAGACCGGTTAGTAGGGTGCCGTGCGCAAGTCAGATAGGACCCATCTTGCACGTGCGCACGTGCAGGGTGACGCTTTCAGATCTCAGGAACGGCTGGGCCGATTGCACTCAAATTCGGCACACCTCTAGAGACCGATTAGTATTGTACCGTGCACAAGTCAGTTCGTATGTATTTCCATGTGCTACGGTTGGGGTGCAACTGCACGTGCGCACGTGCAGGGTGACGCTTCCAGATCTCGAGAACGGCTGGGCCGATTGAGCTCAAATTTGGTACACCGCTAGAGACCGGCGAATAGGGTCACATGCACAAGTCAATTGGACACAGCTTGCACGTGCGCACGTGCAGTGTGACGCTTCCGGATCTCGAAAATGGCCGTGCCGATTGCACTCAAATTTGGCACACCGCTATAGGCTGGCGAATAGGGTGCCGTGCACGTCAGTCCGTAGCACACCGACTCCGGTCTGCACGTGCAAGGCTCATCCTCTCGTTTGGCGGCGGGCGTTTTTGCGGCGTTACAGAGGTGCTTGCTCAAACAACCTGCGGTCCCGCGATGCGGAGCCCAGCATCGCAGATGCTGGTAACCGCAGGTTGTTTGAAAAGACAAACACTATTCGTTAGAATTGTGTTTTTCTATTGAAAAACAACCGGAGCGGTCCTTCTCCGGGCTATGTTTTGCAAGTCTGGCAGCGAATCGAGACATCTTGATTGGGGCCTAGAGTTTTGCGTTTAGGATCGTAAAAATTTCAGGGTATAGACTTTTGCAGGTGATCTACCTGATGGTACCGGTCGCTACTCGCAACAAAAATCATTGCGCGTGCCACGTGCAATTGCATTTTCCCCATGTTAAGTCAACGGTGTTTCGGACACTTTTTGCGCGATCGCCAATAGCGGGAAAACGAGCCAAGGAAGAGGTGATTTTCTTCCACGCATTTTATGGCAAACACGTTCTGGTACACGCCAGTGTGCGCCGTATACCCGTCAGAATTCGTTAACTTGAGTTGCACGAGTTTGAAGTTGAACTTTTTTCGCTCCCCATGTTAAGTCAATGGGCGTTTTTGCAGAGACATTTTCATTCGCTCATTGTACAAAATTATATGATACGATTTTGCTTTAACTTTCAGGACTTGTTGAGAAAAGACCATAGAACATGTTGGTATGCTTCGTTAAGCTGTCAGAATTCGTTTGCTCTTTTGAAGCTCGTTTAAAAATAAAAAAATTTAACATGGAAAGTCAAGGGGAGCGTCTTTGCTGCTTAATAACTTTTTACGTTTAAGATATGTTTAAGTCAAAAGTTGATATTTTATACAACTTTTGATGCTCTTTCCAATGATATATACAACGTTATTGCACGTGCTGCCGTTTTTGAGAAATATAGTAAAAAAGCACGACATTACCGAGATTTGAGCTCAGACCTATATCGTTACGCTGTCAGGCGGACACGAGGACAGGTGGCGCCGCCGCCGCCCGCATAGCGGCGGGAATGTGAACTAACCTGTTTACCATCTATGGTATGGTACCATCGGGGGACCGGCCGCCGTCGGCACCATTTCGGGACTTTGCATCGCAATAAAAGGCCTATTTACAATTGAAAATGGACTAGCGAGAGTCGTTATGGAATCAGAATTTGATGCTCTACAAAACTAGGCTATTTTCATTGTGATGGCATCACAGACTACACCGCTAACCCCAATAAAGCAGATTTATGTCGCGTCATCGATGATTACATATAATGTTTCTTTGATATATATGTAGTCGGGTCTTTCAGCTGCGTCCCTCCCCTCCCTCGCCGCGCTGGCGGGTCAGCTGGCCGGTCAGCTGGTCGCCCGCGGCTGTCGGTGCAGTGCGGGATGTCTACTTGCGGGGGGCCGTCGTGGCGGCGGCCCGGGTGGACTGGGCGAGCAGTGAGTTGGGGAGCGCTGCGCTGTCTGGTGCTCTAGTTTGTATTGCGCTCGCATGATACGGCTTGAGCCAATACAGAGTGAACTGATTGAGCTGAGCAAGTCTTTATATACATTGAAAAGTAAAGCACTTGTTACTGCATCTACGGTGAGATGCTAGAGAAAATTTATGGCGTACCTAATGGTACCGATTACTTAACAATTAAGTGAATCATTTCGTCGCTAAACTCTCGTAAATTCGTATGTCCGCCTCACTATGGAGTTTGGACCGTAACGTATGGCCTTTGCTCAGACAGTATACGAACAGGTGACGGGGATACCTCCCATAGAAGGATGCGACACGATTTTACTGCTAAATAGCGGCCGGCCGCCGTGGCGACGTTTTTGTACGACTTATATCTCGGCAACCACTGGGCTGATACACGTGCGGTTTTTTGTGTGGGGTAGCTTTTTCCCTTCTTTCACATAGTGTGCTACTCTCGATGCATATGGGTGACCCCTAACGCACGTTCCACGTGCAAAGCCAAGAGGTGCCTGTTTTGTAATAAGCGCAAGAGCTCGGTAATTACTGGGCCGATTGCGCTAAAACTTGGCATGGAGGTAGACACTTTCCAGGCGATGCATTTCCATGTGTCACGGTTGGGGTGCCGCTGCACGTGCGCACGGGCAGGGTGACGATTCCAGATCTCGAGAACGGCTGGGCCGATTGTGATCAAAGTTGGCACACCGTTAGGGCTCGTCGAGTAGGGTGCCGTACACAAGTCAGATGGGACCCAGTTTGCACGTGCGCACGTGCAGGCTGACGCTTCCATATCTCAAGAACGGCTGGACCGACTGTGCTCAAATTTGGCATACCACTAGAGACTGGTTAGTAGGGTGCCGTGCACAAGTCAGTAAGTATGTATTTTCATGTGCCGCGGTTGGGGTGCAGCTGCACGTGCGCACCTGTAGGGGTCGCTTCCAGATCTTGGAAACGGCTGGGCCGATTCAGATTAAATTTGGTACATCGCTAGAAACCGGCGAATAGAGTGCCGTGCACAAGTCAATTGGGGCCCAGGCTGCACGTGCGCACGTGCAGGGTGTCGCTTCCAGATCTCGAAAACGGCCGGGTCGATTGCACTCAAATTTGGCACACCGCTATAGACCGGCGAATAGGGTGCCGTGCACGTCATTCCGTAGCACACCGACTCCGGTCTGCACGTGCAAGGCTCATCCTCTCGTTTGGCGGCGGGCGTTTTTGCTGCGTTTACAAAGGTGCTTGCTCAAACAACCTGCGGTCCCGCGATGCGGAGCCCAGCATCGCAGATGCTGGTAAGCTCAGCTTGGCGGTCTGTCTCTGGGGACGGGAAAGACTAGTGTGGGCTAACAGAGGCCGACGTGGGTCCAGAAGCTGGCACTGGCCATCAGAGCTCGGCACCTGACGCTCATAAGCCGGTGGGGCCCATTAGAAACCGATGTGGTTCGCAAAAAAAAATATATGCGTTCGTAGTAAATTGCTAAGATAAGGTCAATGTTCAGGTCATTCGAGGGCATCAATTGTCCATTTCGCTCGATTATTCTCAGAAAATAGTTGATTTCAACGTTTTAACTCTACCTTGCACGAACAGAGGAGCAGAAGTGCATACAAATAAGTGATGGCTCCCTTATAGCCATAACGGGAGCAAGATTCTTAAGGCCTGGCTACACTATGCGTTTTCTTCGTGCGTTTTTTGCGTGTTTGCGTGTTTTGCGTGATATCGTTCTAGAAAAAAGAACGATATTACGTTTTTGTGATGTTTTTCACCTTAAATTTTAGTTACATAAGAGTTATATTAGCTTTTGTATATAACCAAAGTAAAAAATTATATTGTTTATAACTTTTTTCCTAGAACGATATTACGCAAAACACGCAAACCTGCAAAAACGCACGCAGAAAACGCATAGTGTAGCCAGGCCTTTAGATAAACGGAAATAAGTCGTTAAATTTGAACTTCGATGAACAGTAAAGCACTCAAGTCATGAGAGAGAGACTGAAATCGTAAACAAATGACCGACTTAAAAAAGGTGTACCTAGCGGGTCCAAAAACTAAGGTTTCATTCTTTGTATGCTTATTACGAGCCAGCGAGCAAAGCGAGTCTTTTCAATATAACGGAAAAATCTCAGTATGAGCGGCCCGGCCTGTAACGCTATTGAGAGGCTTAGGTATATCTCAGCAACCGCTGGACCGATTGGCCTGCGGTCTTTTTTGCTGGGTAGCCCCATCCCTTCTACCCCGTAATTGACTACTTTTGATACATCTCAGTGACCGTCGTGGCACGTGCCACGTGAGAAGTCAAGGGTGTTCAAGCTGTTTTGCAAAAGTAGTGATTTTGAGAGGCTCATATCTCAGCAGCCGCTTGGGCGATTGACTTGCGGTAATTTTTATAGGGTAGCTGCATCCTTCCTACCAAAAATAGGATACTCTCGATGCATGTGGGTCACCCCCAGTGCACGTGCAAAATACAACAATAAGAGGTGTCAAATTTGTTCCCATTTTAATAACTCGGTAATTACTAGGGCGATTTCGCTGAAACTTGGCATACAGGTAGGCACCCACCAGGCAATGCATTCCCATGTGTTGCGGTTAAGGTACTACTGCACGTGCGCACGTGCAGGGGGCGCTTCCAGATCTCGAGAACGGCTGGGCCGATTGCGCTCAAATTTGGTACACGGTTGGAGACCGGTTAGTAGGGTGCCGTGCAAAAGTCAGTTTGGACCCCGTTTGCACGTGCGCACGTGCAGAATGCCGCTTCCAGATCTCAGGAACGGCTGGGCCGATTGCGTTCAAATTTGGTACACCGCTAGCAACCGGTTTGAAGGGTGCTTTGCGCAAGCCCGTTGGAAGTACCCTCTCGCCCTTCCGCACGTGTAGAGCTCACTATCTCGCTCGCTCGTTCTTCGCCCAAAAGGCGTTTTAGTGGCCTAATTCAATATACCCTGTTTTAGTGGTTAGGTACTGTCTGGTGGTGCAATGTGAGGGGGTTATAAACTAATGCAGAGGCATGGGTCGGATGTTCTACTATTTTTATTTATTTAGTGTTAAAAAAGTTCATCAGGTTTCAGGGCTGTGATGAAAAATAAGTGGCCTAAATCCGGTGAGAAAAGAAGATTTGGGGGTACCCTACTTCAGTAGGCGGAACTATGGTCATGAGTACCCAAATATGGGAACGGGCGTTCCCATTTATGAGAACGGAAGGCAATTTTTCGGCCGTTCTCCCACTAAAACTCAAAAGTGCATCACGTCTCAAAAAAGTGCACGCTGATTTAAGTATCTACTAAATCTCCATAAAGTTATCTTTAATCTGACCGTGGAACAAGGAAATTGACCGTGGAATGATATTTTTAATGATTTTTTGAAAATGACAGAATGGTGGAAATATGGGTTATACGACATTTAGCATGCAATTTTAAGGAAAATGAAGCATTTTTTAGTTTGAGGTAAAGTATAATAATTTTCGCCTGGTTATGAACTTTCATACTATCGACACCAGATGCTGACAAATGCAAGCGAAGACGCGGACGGTCCCGAGGTAATATTGTTGACTTTTGTGTCGGGGCGCACGACCGCGTGGAACGTGAGTGAATTTACCGAGCTACTGTTGTAAACTCAGTTTAAGCGGTTGAAAATTATCCAGCTGTATTTTATCATCCCGGAAAGACATATTTTATTTGGATGCTAGCTGTTTAGAGTTGTTTTATAAGGAGCGTCATGAGCGTGGTTTTTGTCTTCCGTGTTTCTAAGCGTGATCGTTTTGGGGGAATTTCTCTTATATAGCTCGCTCTGTGTGGCTTATTTATAATTTTTATGCTGATTTCGATAATTCCTCGTGCCCATCCTACCAGGCCTTTTGCCACTTACACTCATCAAGAAAGGAAAAAACTAGATTTTCATTGGGACTAGGTGTTTTGAGGGTGTAACATATTCAGCGTTCCCATTTTTGGATACTTCCTTGTACTCGTCAACTATCGGTGATAAACAGACAGGTGCTTGACATGTCTCCATCCTCAGCGCGGACGGTGCACTGTAGGCCGGCAGCCTGAAAAAGCGCTAGAAATTCCCCCAAACTGACTGTCCGCAATATGAACAAAATAGGTATCATTTAATCCCAAATTGATCGAAGAATACGATTCCGATGCTAGTTTTGCCCTAAGGTCAAAATTGAGCTCGTCAGTTGTCGCCAAACACAAGACAATTTAGACTCTCTATAGGCCACCACATTTACCGATTTTAATGATGAACTTTAGTGGTAATTTATTAGTTGACCAATCGTCGTTTTGAACGAAATTTCCTGTCAGACTAGTTCAGGGCACTGTTGTTCACTGTGCCAACATCATTCTGACATATTGCATCGCTTTTCTGCAAGATAAGCTAGCTGTTTGCAAGCAGCTGCAAGACGTAATTTAAAATCATATCCAATTTTTTAATTAGACTTTTATAAAAACGTTATTTCGAGCAGCTAAAAATGAACATTTTATACTATCCTCTGATTACTCATCTTTTGTTCCATATAGGTGCTTTGCTGCTTTTCCCTGCTACTTTTCGAGATATGCGCCAGTAAACCACATGATGTAGGGGCAATTGTCACCTCGCCGCTCTACTGAAGGCCCGGCGCTCTTTAAAACGCTGGAAGTTGTGAAAAACAAACGCTTATAATCTAAATAAAATATATGTCCCTGAGCTCAGAATTGATCAACGCACACAATGCTGTCAACATTTCTGGGCCAAACTCAAAAATTCAGTCATTATTAACCCCTAAACACAAGTCAGTGATAATCAACAACAACTTGCTCTTTAGTTAGACTTTTTGAGAAATGTTACTTCGAGCCGTTAAAAATGGCCATGCCATACAAACCACCAATCATCTTTCTGTCATGCCCTACTCGCAATTTTTGCTAATGCCTGCTACTCTTCGAGGTCACGTGACCTCACCATTAAAAGTGAATGGGGAAATAAGGAAACTGTTGTTTTTGCGCATGGAATGATTTCAAACTATCTCAAGCACACGGAATCGTGATTTCGTGCACTCCTTGCAAGATCCGATGCTTTACTTTTGCATTTTTGACCTTCCGTGACGTCATTTATGACGTCACACCGGTCATAGGAGTTTCTCGTCAATAACTCATGATCAAATTGAGCCAGCGACTCGGGAAAGCCACCAATGGACTCGGGAAGACCTCCCGAATCGAATGATATGCGATACGACCTCCTTCGATAAGTTCGTGGCCTGATGGGCTCTGAACTGACCTTGACTCGAGGTCAATACCTTAAGTTGACCTCACCCGAACAAAAAGTATACCATTCGACGCGCCTGAGCCAGGCGAACACGATGGTGCCAAAATCGCTGCTCTGCGGCCATTTTTTGCGAAATTATTTGCCAAAAACCAAACCCTACCTTGGGCCTTTTGACTTCACCTCAGAGGTTACCGGTTGACCTGGGACCTTAAAATCGGGTATCAATCGTTCCGCCTTGAAACGGCGCACACGCTTGTTTTTTCCGCGAGGCTCTAGCTCCATAAGGGGCGAAACGGCAAAAAGGGGTCGTACCAACCCTCCCCCTCGGCCGGCCGAGGGGGTGGGGGGTCCGACAATAGGTCCGGCGAGGGTTAAGCAGCCCCACTTCGTTTTTAGCATGTTTGCTTGTCACTGAGATCAACAACTCAATCACAAATAATTTCTAGCACTTTTCCGGACCCCCGGCCCAGTGTGCGGTGGCTATAGGTATGGAAGACCTTGTTGAACATCGCTGAGCGTTGTGAATTACGTAATCCTGCAGAGGGGGGCGTGCCCGCTGCGGGATCGACGGGAATAAAAGCGCAGAAGACCGGGCGAAACATGCGACGGTCTTGCCGGAAAGGTCATCTGATGATCACGGGTGGAGAATGTTTGAAAAAGTTACCCCGGCCGGCGACCGAAAGTCAGAAAGACGATGATGCTCAAATATTTGTCAACGGTTATCAACAAACCCCGATTCTGTGGCATAGAATAATGGATGTCTGCCGTTCGTACGTTTTTAGGGAAAACTGCTGCACGCAGGTGCGGAAGATTTCGTAATTGTAACAACAATTTTGCAACACGCCTTAAAATTTCGGACGCACGTTACCTAGTGCTAGGTCAGGTCATCAGGTCAAATTTGCTGGATGATCGTGCTAAAAATGCCATCATGCCCTTTGCAAAGCTTATTCCGTGGAAGTTGCAATCTTCCCACACAAAACAAAATGTCAAATTTGACCGTTTTGACCCTCTTATTGATTTGAGCTCGCAACTGAAATATTATTCGCGACCGAGCCTTAAACGAGTAATCGAATGTTTTATTTGCAGTGTTTAATCTCCGTTATGTTCATGAACTGTGAGAAAATTTGTCGGAGAACGCTAAACTCAGAGAAATTTGGCTTTTGATGATTTATTATAGGGGAGAGTGGTGCAGGAGGCCCCCCCTTAAGCTCAGTTGCTATTTTTAGACAACTGATAATATTTAAGAGCTAACGTGTGCATGCGCTGTGAACATGCATCATTTTCCCATACATATTTGCATTCAAAATGAATCTAGGGGGTACACAAACCGTAAACTATAACATTTTGGAAAAAGTTGCAAAAGGGCCTCTTACACTATGGGTATGGTAAGACGCCCCCCCCCCCCTCGGGCGTTTTACAAGTCAAGTCGACTGGTAAAAGACGCTTTGCGAACACAGCTGCAAGGCCTTTTATTTCGAAAAGCTAAGCAAATACGGTGTTATCGAAACCAATAACACTCCCAAAGCGCTCGAACAATGCGAAAACTAGCACAACCAAACGCTGATGACCAACGAAAAGTGTACCTATTACCTCTAAGAAAAGAAACAGAAAAAAGAAACAAAAACAAACTCCCTGAAAAAAGAATGCCACGCCTGCCGCAGGTGCAGGCGTTTTAGCATCGGGGGCGTTTTTTATCGGGGGGCGTTTTATCATCCTCGAAGGGAGGGCCTCTTAAAAAAAATGTAGTGTTTTAACGTCACAATATTTATGGTTTATGAGACATTTGCAGTGCACCAGAACATGGTCTATTCTGACGCTAACATGTGACAATTTCGATGAGATAAGATCGCATTTGATAGCCATTGTTTTTTTTCAGATATATAAGGGTGATAAAGATGCATATATCTAGCAAGTAAAGGGGCAAAAACAGAAACAGGCTTACCAAAAGTCGCTGCGACGCACCTGATACCTCAGGTTTCGTGAGTTGTTGTTTCAAGAGGGCTTCTGCTTTACAAGAACATTAAAAAATAAATAACATTATTGGTTTGGTAAAAAAAGCGATGGGGCCTCTTACCGACCCTGGGCGTCTTACACGGATCTCCCCTATGGTGTTTGTTATATATTTATTTATGGTGATTTTATTATTGAGCTTGCCTAAAACATGACCAGATTTCTCTGGTCAAGTTTGTCGCTCTTTCAAACGACATTCCGCTTCTCGCCTCGTAGCCCAACTTAGCCGAGTTAGAAGGAGCGTGAAAAGCCCACCTCTCGACTCAACGTGTTACGATAAGGCCACCACCCTGGCGCGGGTTAAGTTGGGGGAGCCTTGAGCCCCAGCAGCTCGTCCTTCTATCTCACTGATAGTAGCCGTTTTCACGACGGGCTACCCAGCGAGTGCACCTAATTTGACCAAATCTGCACGTCCTAATCTCTTTCTTAGCAAATATCTTTATTTTATGAATTTATTTCAGTGTTTAAATCGATGATACTCTCTGATAATATGACGAAGCAGGCATATAAGCAATTAGTGCAACCCTAGCTGATAGCTACTAAGAGACACACTGAACCTAATTTGACCAAATCTGTACCTAATCTGTACCAGATGTGCACCAAATGTGTACCAGATGGCCGTCGTGAAAACGGCTATTACCCTCGTCCTGTCTTGTGATGTTATTACAGTGCCATCTAACGATAACGGCCCTGAAATATGATTTACATACTTCTTTTTGATGAAACATGTCGGACTCCGAGATGAAAAGACTTAAAAACATAGAAGCTCCAAAATGAAAATAAAGTAATTTTTCAAGAACTTTTCAAGGAAGATAAGAATAATGAGAGACGCTTTTATAGATGGCAGTTTTTCGTATTGAGACAGCTTTTAGGATTTACAAAAGTGGAAAAAGTTACCCCGGCCGCGCCGGGGTCGGCTGAAAGTTACCCCGGCCACGGCCGGGGTGGCCGGGGCAGGTTCTCCACCCATGCTGATGATTGTTGCGTTAACAATAATTTGCGGCGTTGGACGTGATGCTTGTTAATGAAAAGAGCCCCTGAAAGGCGTCGGTGAAATCGTTCCCAATTTTGGGTACGCCGTTCCCATAATAAGGAACGCTTGCAGCGCCAGTGTACGAGAGCGTTCCCAAATTTGGGCTCGCGGCCCGGATGATGGACTGCTTTAGAAATAGGGGAACGATTTGAAACTACGATGGGCCTTACAATATCAAACTCTTTCCCAACAATATTGAGACAAATATCAGGAGGTTCACGATCGTTTTATATTTTTTGGACGTCATTTAACGGTTCTTTTTCTTGTTTTAAATAATGCCTACATGGCGTTCCCATATTTGGGTTTATCGTTCCCAAACATGGGAACGAAAATGCGTTCCCGAAAATGGGTACGCTTGACCATAGTTCCGCCTACTGACTTTTAACGCCAGACCCCTTGAGACCCTAATTTTTCGCGATTATTTTTAAATGCATGGAAGAATTTCAACCAAGCTCAGGACATGGCCTTTTAAAGACCTGCCGAAACTTTTACAATTTAGATATTTTGTCGCCATTTCAATATTTCAGGCACTTTTCATTGACTCGTAATGTTAAATTTCGAGCAAGATTTTCACCCGGCGTGTAGAGGCTATCACCAGTCAGTCTGTGATACATTATGACGTCACAGCTAAGCCCCGCCTCTGTGGTCTTGGCCTGCGGCGGTTTCGGGCCGGCGCGCGGTCACTCGCGCTGTGGCGGGGAGCGGGGACGGTCGAGCGGTGCCGAAAGCCGGCGGACTTGTGCGTAACGTCTTGTCTGACAGTGCCCAAAGAGCGACATGCTGACTGAGGAGCCATAAATGCTCAATGCGCATTACAATGCTGATAAGTTCGCTGATATTTGTTTATTTTTTATAAGCTGCAAATGACGGGCAGATGGCATATAACTGACATAAGGCCAGGAAATATTCACCTGTATTTAAAGCCTATGGCGTTGCAGATAATGCGATAATGGGATGTCGGATGTCATCAAGTAGCTCCTGATTTGTACATCGCTATGCACCCATCGACCAGCGCAATAATTAGCTAATTGCCATCGCTTCACATCATAAGGCTCGCTCGTATTTCACCAAACAGATAGCCTACATCGAAAATCGTATTTGTTAGGAATCGTTAACGTTTGTAACTTTGTTCGAAACATGTGTGAGTAGTAGATCGAGGAGTGATGGTCCTCTTGGTCCCATATACAAGAGTCAACAAGAGCATGACATTTACTTGACCGTCTGCTGCAATTGATTCATAGCACCTGAAACATCAGCGAAATTCATAGTCCTTTACAGATGGCAGGGGTGTCGTTTGTACAGACTACAGAGGTCGCTGATGGGCACGGGTCAATGCCGCAGTCGTGGGCGGAGCCTAATGTCATGACGTAGAAAGCCTCTATCCAGGATGGAAAAACAGTTAACATTACGAGTCAATGACAAGTGCCACAAATATTTAAGTGACGACAAAATGTATTTGAAGAAAAAGTTTCGGCAGGTCTTGAAACAGCTATTTCTTAAATATGGTTGAAATTACTCCACGCATTTAAAAATAATCGCGAAAAATTAGGGTCTCAAGGGGTCTGGCGTTAACAGTAGGTTCGGCTCCTTGAGTCCCTGCCCGCCCCCCCCCCCCCAGTGAAAATCTCTTAGACGAGGCCCTGAGAGCAGGCACTGGGCTAAAGAGCGGACGTTTAGCTGTGGAGTGGATACTAGTTAGGTAGGTAGGTACTGGAGGGCGGACACCGAGTTGCAGCGGAATAGGCTCCGAGCTAGGCAGAGCGGTCACTGGGATAGGTACTTACAACACGAATCAAGGCTATAGAACTCCAGGTAAGGACACCAGCCGTTTGACCTTGAACGCCGCCGGCCGGCCGATGACGTCATTGGAGGCAAGCCGGCTCGGCGGACACACAAGGCGAATGCATAACGGAGGGGCGTTGGAACGTTCCGGGAGCCGGGGAGATATTTTAATGTGGTTGCATACCACCATTTTTATGTTGATTGATCTACAGACTGCATTCTTGTAAACCTCGATGCATCCTAGGCCTGGATGGTGCGTACATTCGTGGAACGATCACCCCGTCCGACGTCCGTGGTCGAAGCTGTCATAGTATTAAAGACACTAAGACGGGTGCAATGACGGCGATCCGATCCCGTCTCTGGCGAATCTAGAAGGGTCGTAAGGACCCAGGCCGAATCTGACCGTCTATTTTTAGGGAAACGGGGTGGGTGAATTGACAACCGATGGCTTAAGAGATGATGAGAAGGGATCCTGTCGTCGATTGTTGTTTGACAGACAACACATGTTGTACCGTGCGTATGACCATCAGAGGTAATGCCTGAACGTAGGCAAGCATAATTGTTCTGTCATACTGTTTAGGAATATAAAATGGTAATGGAGATCATTGAGGATATGATCTCTACATTACGGGAAGGAATTCACTAATTACTACGGCCCATAGGGGCACCGCCGGAGCTGTTGTTTTGCCATCGGTCCCAGGCAACTCCAGGGAGCTGCAGTAACCGGCGGCCAAAGCGGCCACCTCGTCGACTCGCAGGTCCTGTGGGATTCCGTGATGCTTTAGTGTTTCACCCACAGAAGCACGGGCATAGCAGTAGGATGTGGGGCTAGGTGTCTGTCCACCTCTTCATTGAAAGAACAACTGTACAGGGTGGGGCAGAAAGATTTACCTCTTGATTTTCTTAAATATTTTGGCCCTGAACAAAGATATCGAATTGATTTCTGGCACATATATGCAGTAGCATGTTCACTTCTCAGCGACGGCATTATGACTCAATATGGTCACCTTTGTCCTTCACCACTGCCTCGAAACGTTCCTCTGCGGAGGGGCACGAGCGCCGCACGGTGTCCCCGCCAAGATTCGACGGTGCCGTCTCAAGGGCCAGCTTCAGGGCGGCGATTCTGCTGTGTGCTGCTGCACACACCCTCCTCTCCAAGATGGTCCAGATTGCGAAGTCCATCGGGTTCAGGTCTGGACTTGATGATGGCCGAATGTCTTTGTCCCAGAACCCAGGCATGTGGGTCTTCCACCACGGTTGAGCGATGTTGGCCGTTTGCGGTGGCGCACCGTCCTGGACGAAGACGTATTCGTCTCAGAACGACTGAGTGACCCAAGGCAAAACATGTTCCTCCAGCAGATGGGCTTAAACCTGTAAATTAACTTTTTCACAGCCTCCTTGATGAAGACCAAGGATCCTTTTGAGCCGTCGGATGCGACGGCAGCCCAAACCAAGACACCAGCACGCTTCTGGCGACGAAAAATGGTGCGAATAGCAGGATCAATGCTGGATGAACCATCTGCCAAAATTCTGAGTTTTGGGAGTGTCTCTGGCGCTCAAGCATGAACATGTTGTCATTGGACCAAAAGAATTGCCTTGTTACCGGCGCTCCTGATCCCCTCCAATGTCTTTTGGGTCCTGTGTAGCTGCTTTTCCCTGGATGCCGCCGAAATTAGGTGCCGATGTTGCACCCTGTATGAAATAAAGCCCAAGCCGTCGTTTATGATTCTCCTGGCGGTTCTGGGCGAAACACGAGTTCCCTTGGCAGTTTGCGCATGCTTCGCCTAGAACTTGAAACACCTTCTTGTGCACGATATTAACCAGCTTTTTGAAGCAGCTATCCCTTATTCTGCCTGGCATGGACTTCGTCGACACCAACCCTGTCTTTTTAAGTCATTTAATTACACTGCAAACAGTTTTTACGGCAACACCGAGCTGTTTGGCAACGCTTCAGGAGCTATGGCCACCCTACTTTAGCGACGCAATTTGGGCTCTCTTAGTCATCTTCGCCATAGCTCACCAACAAATATTACGAAATGCAAAAACGATCCTAATGTTGATACATGAGTCAGTGGGGAAGCTGCATGCAAAATTTTATCAAAATCCGTTCATAACTTTTTGAGTTATGGACTGAAAACAAACAGGTAAATCTTTCTGCCCCACCCTGTATACAGCGCCTGGTCCCGCCGAAGCTCGGTATCGACCGTGACTTATTCACAACTGGCGGATCCAGGAAGCGGTCTTGGACACTGCGGGGGCTTACCCCAAAAAGGTTTCTCGGAATTAATTTAAAAAACTCGGATTTCGATTCCTTGCGCACTGCTGTGCAGTGTGATTAACCAACATTTCCTCAGAAAAGTTGTGAAGCTTTCTTTTATTCTCGAAAAGCGATTTCGGGCGCTGCCAATGTGGGGAAAGACATTTGCCCCAAATGCCTTCCCCTGGATCCGCCAGTGGGTTGCCCCACTCCCAGCTTGACTAAAAACGTCTTCAAACCCCACCAGACACCGATGGTAAGGTGAATTTAAATCAAATAACTCATCTCTGTCTGCCCGCCTAAATATACAACACATGGTACGGCACCCGGCCCTGTCTGAGCTATGAGCCGATCGTGATATTTTCGGCTTTCCCCATCCCAAGCTCGATTAGAAACGTTCTCCTTCCCCACCCGATTGCTGATGTCAATTCAAATTCTATACCTCATCTCTGTCTGCCCGACCATAACCCATTCATTGCACACCGTTCAGCGCCCGGCCCCGCCAGAAGTATCCTAGCGCGCTGAGCAGTTGCCTCCAGCCGCGTCATCGCGAGGCCCCGCGCGGCCCATAAATTAATACATTGCGCGAATAGCCGTGTCGCCCCCCTGACACGAATACTGATTTATAGAGCGAATAGAAAGTCACAGAGCAGGTACGGACGGATAACATTAATTATACCGGGGGCACATAATTGTTGTCAATGTGTTTAGACCGGCGGCCGACGGGCGCTCATGGGAAGCTGTGTTGACGTGGAGCTGACGTGACGCTCGGCCGAGAGGTCCGCGGTTTGGATCAAACTCCAAACCCTCGTTCTGTTTATAGGAATAGCTTTGCAGCATCAAGCCTTGTCCTTGTCGCAGCTGTGCACCCCAGCGATTACCTACTGCTCTTATCATCCGACGTCCGCCTAGTCCCACATCCGGCTCGTCTGTGTCCGTCATCGTCTCTATCATTCGTCCTAGAGGGGGTCGTGAGTTCGAATCCTGGGAGCGCCGCGTGATTTTGGCTAGAATTGAATGGTGTAGATTATTGAATGTTTGCATAATCCACGGGTGGAGAATATTTGAAAAAGTTACCCCGGCCGGTGACCGAAAGTCAGAAAGACGATGATGCTCAAATATCATCGCGTGGACCGTCCTGACGGCCGTGGTTACGGTGGCGTGGCGGTCGTTGCCAGGGACGACCTGACTGTGGCACCCTTCAAACCGACCGCCCAGCACCCGCCGGACAGCCGACTGGAAACTATCTGGTCGCTGCTGAAGTTGGACCACGGGCGCCAGCTGGTGCTGTGCAGCATTTACCGACCGCCGCGCTACACGGCGGCGGCGCTGGACGCCGACTTTAGAGACCTCGAGGCCCAGGTACAGTAGGTCTACTAAAAAAGTCCCCCGCTCCAGAGGCGGCCGGCCGGCCGAACCCCCGGATTCCAGCCCCGACTGTATTGCGCAGGCCGCGGCAGCGACACGGGTCAGGTCGCGGCGCCCGGCGAGTGGGTCAGTTGGCGGCGGCCGGCCGTGGAGTGAGCACGCCGTGTGTGGGGCGCAGAGATGCCGCAGTGCAGAGGAGGGGAAGATAGTGACTCTGCACGATGCCGGAAATGATGCCTTTGGGATCTAAATTAAACACCTGCACTGCAGTGCATATCCTCCCTTGCCCCATTCCTATTACATCATAATCCTTCAAGTAATGACCATTCAACGCAAGCAAGCAAACAAAACAACCCATTTAGCGGCGACATCATCTCGGATAAAAAAGCGACAGTGATTATTAGAATTGACTTAGCGTGAGGGCAAATCGAGGGGTATACATATATGTATCATATGCCGAGTATTTTATTCCCATCTAGCAAATTAAGATTGGGGATCTTGTCCAACAAGACAGCAGCCGTTCTAGACACAGATAAATGCTTTGTTTTCGGTCGCATCATTATCTGCAATAATTCGAAGCGAGGTTTAAAGGTAGTGTGCCAGCTTTCCTGGACCGTATGGAGTTAATGGCCCAGCTAAGGAGAACCGGATTTTTAGAACTTATCCATACCTTCAAAACTCATGGAAGCGTCTTAAATTCTTCAAATTTTGAGTACCCCAGTGCGAAATTCGCCCCGACGGGTTGTCGGTCGTACCCCAACCACATTTCACACCACTATGAACAATAAATGCACACACTGAAATCGCTATTACCGATATGCTCATCCAATCAAGTTTCGATAAACCCGTTCATCATCATCTCCTGCGGTTTCGAACACGCCTGTTAGGTGGTGCGGTAGACCGCGCCCAAAGCCAGGGCCCCGGTAACGTGAGGTAGCCGAGTCGGGGCAGCGTGCGCTGACCCAAGCCGGGGCCGCGTCCTCCCGGTGTCATGTGATAGCCCGGGGGGATGCGGTAGACCGCGCCCAAAGCTGCGGCCCCGGCTTGGGTCAGCGCACGCTGCACCGACTCGGCTACCTCACGTTACCGGGGCCCTGGCTTTGGGCGCGGCTTCTGCTCATACTTTGTGGTGCGGTGGTGGTGCGTCGGGCCGCGCGCTCTGACTTCGGCCAAGAAAAATGCGTCAGCTGATCATTGTCATTTCTGCCACTTGCGTGTGGTGAAATGGGGTCATAACTTAAGAGACGGCTTTTTCATATCAATTATTTTACATAAAATCATATTTCAAACCATAAATAATGTTCGACAGCCAAATAAAAGAAACAATACCAATACAGGCTTACAGTTTAACCCTCGCCGGCCGAGGGGGGGGGGGGGGCGGGTGCCGCCCCCCCATAGGGTTTTTTCGCGATAGCTCCGAACACGCTGGCGATAGAGAGCTGAAACTTGGCATACCTGACCTTTGATCCAAGCCGGATCTTTTGACACCAACCGCATTTTTAGGTCAGGTCAGGTCACTGACCTATGACGTCATAAGTGAACCTCTGCACGGTCTTCAGATGTCGCAACTTCGCAACGCCCTCACTGCCAGAGGAGATGTCACAGGGAAATGAAACTTGCAGGATCTAGTATCCATTATGAGTCCCACAACTTGTATATCTCGGATTTTTCCTAAAGGTCATATGAGGTCAGGTCATTTTCGTGACCTCACCATTATAAGTCAATGGGGAAAAATGAAAACTGCTATTCTGGCGCCGGGAACGATCTCCAACTATCTCAAACACACAGAATCGTGATTTGATGCACTCCTTGCAAGGTTAGATGCGTCAATTTTGCAATGTTGACCTTGCGTGACGTCATTTATGACGTCATCAAGGTCATATTAGTTTTTCGTCAATAACTCTTGATCAAATTGAGCTAGCGAGTCGGGAAAGCCACCAATGGACTCAGGAAGACCTGCCGAATCGAATGATATGCGACATGACCTCTTTCGACTAACTTCGTGACCTGGGGGTGCTGACCTGACCTTGACCTAAGGTCAACACCCCAAGTTGACCTGACCCGGACAAAAAGTATGTCATTCGACGCGCCTGAGCAAGACGAACACGATGCTGCCAAAATCGGCGCTCTGCGGCCGTTTTTTGCGAAGTTATTCACCAAAAACTGAACCGTACCTTGGGGCACTTGACCTGACCTCAGAGGTCACCGGTTGACCTAGGACCTTAAAATCGGGTACCAATCTCTGCTTCTCGTAACGGCGCACACGCTCGTTTTTTCCGCGACGCGCTAGCTCCACCAGGGGCGAAACGGCGAGGGGGGGGGGTCGTACCCGCCCCCCCCCCCCCTCGGCCGGCGCGTATGTAGAAAACCAATAGGTCCGGCGAGGGTTAAGGCTCGACATTGTGTTGTCTACGATTAGACAGCTGATAACTCATTCCCGTACGTCGTAACTCTATAATGGCCTTTGCTTATTGTCACATGTGCGCCGCATTCGCGATTGTTGCCGACGCCTGTTTGCAGCTCAGCCCACTACAGTTGTTATACATATCTAAAAACCGATAAACTTTTAGGCGAAAAAGGCACTATTCCAGGCCCATTTTTGATTTTTGTTGCGATATTAGGTAAAAACAGAAGCTTCTTTTTCTAGGAAAAATAAAACGGGAAATCTTTCAAAGGTGGCACACTACCTTTAACCCTCGCCGGCCGAGAAGAAGGGGTGGGTAAGGTGCCTAATTATCGACCCCCTTAATTTGAACCGTCATTGCTCACGCTCTATGGGTGCCACTGTATTACTGGCTTGATTTTCGGTGAGATCGGTCATTTTCTATTAAAATCCATTCATTTTCTGCCCCAATATCCACCAATTTATTTGCACTGAGCATTTTTGCAAACCCCTGCAAAAAAACGCTTATAGGGAACTCGTCCCTATTAGCGACCGGGAATGGTCGCTAATAAGTCTGTGGGTTTGCCCATTATAAAAATGGCAAAAAATGCGACGCCTGAAAAGTTGAAACATAATTCCAAAAAGGCAAATTATACGCATAAAACGGCAAAACACTCAATCGTTTGAGCAGGAGCGTTTATCGAACACCTTTGTGAAGGTGAAATATGATCACGTGATGCACGAAAGGCGAAAATAAGGCGAAAACCCACATTTTGCGGGCTATCTCGCATGATATTCGAGGCCCGCCCTGGATTCGGCACCCCTGCAGTCGGTGACGACAGTTGGTAGGTATCACCCGCCACACATCGCAAGCTTCAGCAACACCTCATTTTCATTTCTGTCTTTTCCCCTTTCTTTCCCTTCTTGAGCTATTTGCGAGCGTGTCGGGCGCAAATAGGAAATATGGGTTGCGACACATTTTTGACCACCATGCAGTGCACAGTTACGCGATTCACTATGGAAAACGGCAATCAATTGGAAAAGGATTGTCGATTTAGAATAAAAGGGTGCATTATCTTAACGTGCATCGCTTTTCATGAGATAGGGTCCAAATACACACGTTTTGGATAAGAAACTGGCCATTTTTATCTAAACTCCCCTAAAACGTTCCACCAGAACCACCGACAACCGGAAAATAATTTAGTTTGATAACCAAAGTATGGTAGACCTTTTGACATTGTTTTTACCCCGATTTCTCCTGCCAGCTTTTCTGTAGAGAGGTAGGTCGCAAATATGAAAGGGCCGATAATTAGGCACCTTACCCTATATGAATTTGAAACGTTTACGTTGCAAGCTTGACATTGTTGAGAGAAAGGCCGGGTCAATTTTGAGATCGCTCAAGTCCAATGGAGAAAATTGAACTGCGCTTTTTTGGACGGAACGCATAATAAACACTCTGAAAACATGTGGTGCTTGATGAGATAGAATACTGAATGAGAAAATAGTTTTTTTTGGGGGGGGGGGCAATCTTTTTCGGTCTGAAAAAGGCCCTTGCAGAGCTATGACATAACTATGCTCTGGTGTAGTAATTGGGTTGTGCGAGCCAGCGACAGTGATCTGCGGAAGCGAGACCGTTCCCGGTGGGACGATTGCCCTGTCGGGACGGTCCAGCCGTCCACCCGAAGAGGATTAGGTGTCCTGGAATGGAACCGACATCAACTACAGGTTGGCTGGTGGGGTGACCTCCAGTCCAGAGAGGGAAGCATGAAGACTAGGGGCGATGCGGATTGGTTTTTCCTGAGGATAGCGAGGACGGAAGGAATCTAGCACCCTTGACCCTTCCTTATACTGAATGTATCTCAGGCTGTGAAATCTCCCAAGCGTTTTTTTCTCGACATCGTCAAGGTGTCATTAATAAAAATATGAAATCCGGGAGGATAAATTAAATATAGAAATTGTGGCCAACAGATTATCAGTTGCGTTCAACATACTCGTAAGCATGATCACACATCCAGCTTACACATGAGCCATGTAATAAATATATTTGATAGACATGCTTAAGTTATGAAATCGTGTAAAGTGTTTGTGAAGTTCCACGATACGGATCTAGTATCCTGTTATGCATCATGACCATTTCTGGTCAGGTCATGTCTTTGGACATAGGCCAAATTCTTCAAATGACCTTTAAAGATCAACTTTTAATTCATTCGAAGCGTTTTGATAAGAGTAACGCGAGGCTGGTAAAATTGATTTCATGCAAGTTTAGCTTAAAACTTTTAGTGTTTGTGGAAAAGCAATTGGTTTTCTCATAATACCGATGGTGGCAGCTGCTGTTATTTACGTGCTAAGCCGTTGACCTTAATTAAATCTGACAATATTATTCAGACATAGCGCGGTAAACGAGCTGCTTGTTGTGTTAGGTTAGGCTCTTTCGGTCGATTTCAGAGTGGGAAGGATGACAGGAATTAGGGGGAGACAGGGGGCCTGGGCGGAAGTCCTGGGCCTCATGCTCCACTGGGGCCGAGCCCATCACGTGGGTTGGATTGCCCTGACACATAGATAGCCCTAGGCGGTGTTTCACGGCCCCGCGCTGCAGCACGCTGCGCTGCGCTGCCATGCATTGTTGCAGCGGTTGATATGAATTCGGCTCCACGCTAGCGTTACGAGCTTCCGAGTCTGTTGATGCTTCCATGGAAATTGGAAACCCAATGCACCGGTGCGCGCAACGCACCCTGTGTCCAAGCAAAATTTTACCATCGATGACCTCTGGTGACATGATCTTTTGCTCTGACCCGATATAAAATTGGCTGAAGTATTTTTTTCTTCTTTTTGCTACTTTTGATGCTACTTCGAATACCACTTAAATGCCCAAAGCTGAGTTATAAGAATGGTGCTCAATCCCCATTTCCCCTCCAACAGGGCGTGAGAGTCTAGGCATTCCTGTGGAGCACGGGCTAACAATGAATATCTCATAATCATTGTGGCCATGAACATCTACTGCCATTCTTTAACACCGGTTTCGCTGCGCTGAGCGGTGGCCGTCCCGTTTGTTGGATACAGCTGGCTGGCGGAAAGCGTTACCGGCCGCCCGTCCACCGCCCGCGGGCCGGACCGAGCGGTCCCGCTGACCCTACCTGACCTGAGCCCGGCGCGATATGGGACGGGCAGACGGGGGTTCGGCTCAGCGAAGGCAGCGCCCACTGGCGCTGGGGACTTTTTTAATAGACCTACTGTACAGAGTGCGGTGCTCCGATACCCGGCACTGACACTTATTATCTGTGGTGACCTGAACTGTGACCTTTTAAAGAGCGCCCCAGCGCCGGCCCGTGTCCGTCTGGAAGAATTTTTATCTGATTACTCGATGTGTCAACTTGTGAAATCGCCAACTTTTACCTCTGGTTCACTTCTCGACGTATGTATGGGACTAGTCCCAGCATAGTTTCTGACTGTCGGGTGACTTTCTGTTATTTTAGTCCGCACCACATAGTTCGTTTACATGCTGCCGTGCCCCGTGCTCGCCGCAGGCCTGTCATCACTCATTCGCGATGTCTTAAACGTCTTAACCATGATGACTTCCTTCTCGACCTGTACCGTGCTGATTGGAGTAGAGTGTTTAGTTTACCGACCGTGTCTGAGAAGTGGAATGTCTTTTTGTCGATTTTTATGCCCGTACTCGACAAGCACGCGCCGATGCGGTCGGTTCGGGTCCGTAACCCGACTGCCCCTCCCATCTCGGCTGCTACACGAGACCTGATGTGTCGCCGCCGCGCCGCCCTGCGCGCGGGTGGACGGAGCGCGCCCGAGTACCGCCAGCTTAACCGTGCCGTGCGAGCTGCCGTCCGCCGTGATACCCGACAGAGTATCGAGGAGGGTATCAGGGAGCGCGGGCCGCGGGCCGCCTGGCGGAGCGTGCGGGGGGTTGTGGCTGGCAAGCGCTCTGGCACACCGGTGCTACCTCAGCTACCCAGCGAGGAGCTGAACCACTTCTTCGTCTCTGTCGGACCGCGAGTGGCCGCCGAGGTGGCGGACCGGGACCGGGGTGCTGCTCGATCCGTCGCGTGCCGTTTACCGCGTGTGGGGGCGTGTGGTTTTACTGTATCACCTATCGATATTGACACTTTGACCAGCACGCTGCTCAGCATGCGCAACTCGACCGCCCGCGGTGCTGATGATATCTGTATCAGGGTGCTGAAGGCCAGTTTCCCCGCTGTCGGCGCCGTACTCCTTCACATCATCAACTCCTGCCTGACCCAGTCTGACTATCCTGCTTCCTGGAAACACTCCCTTATCCACCCTATCCACAAGTCCGGTGACCCTTCCGACCCATCCAATTTCCGACCAATCTCAATCATTCCAGTCATCTCAAAGGTGGTGGAAAAGGTGGTTCAGCACCAACTTTACCACTACCTATCCTCAAACCACCTCCTCTCTCCCAACCAGCACGGTTTCCGTCCACACCATTCGACGGAAACCGCGCTGGTGACAGTCACCGACGACATCCTTAGTGCCGCCGACAGCGGGGAGATCTCTCTTCTGTGCCTAATAGATTTAAGCAAGTGTTTCGATGTCATTGACCATGATATACTACTCAGCAAACTGCACTTGTACGGCATCGACACTGCATGGTTTGCGGCCTACCTGAGCGGTCACACTCAGAGCGTGACTCTGCGTGACTGCGCCGGCGCCCAGCGTGTCTCGCCCCCGCTCCCCAACTCTATGGGCGTGTTCCAGGGCTCTGCCCTGGGGCCATTGCTGTTTACGGTGTTCTCAAACGACCTGTCACTCCATGCAAACGATGCCAAGGTTCTGCAGTACGCTGACGACACCCAGGTGATGGTCTCAGGCAAAAAGAGCGAACTTTCGGCGCTCATCTCTCGAATGGAAAATTCTCTCGCATCTTTGGATAACTGGTTCTGCGCGAACGCCCTCAAGGTCAACGCGAACAAAACTCAACTCATTGCTCTTGGAAACCGTCAAAATTTGCGCAAACTACCAAATTTCACAGTCGCCTTCCGTGACACAAATCTCGTGCCTTGTAACGAGGTGAAAAATCTGGGTGTGACTTTCGACTCAAACATGTCCTGGGACTGTCACGTGGGTGCCGTCAGCCGCCGCTGCACTGGGACCCTCATCGGTCTCTCACAGGTACGACACGTCGTGCCCCGGGGCATATTCGTCTCTCTTGTGACAGCCCTGGTTCTCTCGCAGGTTCGCTATTGCATATCAGTTTATGGCAACGGCTCAAAAAAGAACACAGCTAGAATCCAAAAAATCCTTAACTTTGCAGCAAAAGTTATTTTCGGCCGGAGAAAATTTGACCATGCGAGTGACCTGCTGGAGAACCTGGGCTGGCTGGGGGCTCAGCAACTCGCTGAGTACAGTACGCTCTGCCTCACGCAGAAACTGCTCTCGAGTGGCGAGCCGGTCTCCCTCGCGGCCGTCCTCCGCTCGAACTCGGACGTACGTGAGCGCACGACCAGGCAGGACAGTCATCTCCATGTACCACGGTCAAGAACCGAGGCGGGGAAACGGCGTTTCTGTGCGAGAGCCCCGAGGCTTCACAACCAGCTGCCACCTGAGACCGTTTCCCTCAGAGGGAAACGCTTCCAACGAGCCCTGAAGCGACAGATGCGGAGCCGGACGCTGTCTTTAAACTGAAGTAAGGTCGTCTGACTCAGTGTGTGTGCGTGTGTGTGTGTGACTTGGTATGTTTCGGTTGGATGACTAATTGTTTTGTACACATCTGGTATCTACCCTATTCTCTGACTCGGAGCTTGAAAAGCCACTGTTGCTGTGGAGTGCTCTTCAAAATAAATACAAATACAAATACAAATACAATATTTGTCAACGGTTATCAACAAAACCCTATTCTGTGGCATAGAAGTTTTTAGGGAAAGCTGCTGCACGCAGGTGCGGATTCCGCAGTGCTGCCAGATGGGGAAGGCTGTATTCCTCCAGATCAGTTACAAAAATCCTCCAGATTCCTCCAAATCCTATTGGTAGATATAGAAAGGCGGTCTTGGACGCTGCGGGGGGCTATACCCCCAAAAAAGTTTCACCAAATTCTAAAAACTCATCGGATTTCGAATCCTTTCGCACTGCTGTGCAGTTTAAAAGATACTTTTTCTTATAAAAATTGTGTAGTTTTCGTTTTATCCTAAAAAAACGAAAGTTTTCGTCGATTTCGGGCGCTGCAGGGGAACCGGGGCATTTGCTCCCAAATGTCCCCCTTAGATCCGCCAGTAGTTTGGTACCCTCGTAGATATATAGCTACAGACTGAGACATTCTGCAGTCTCACGGTGATAAAGGACGTGATATATCCTAACGGGTAGGGTGACGCTGGGCAGGAAAATGCCTTTTTAGTCTTGAATGTGTTATATTTTCCATGAAATTGAATATAATAATCGGGCGACAAATCCTCCAGATTTTCCTCCAGAATAAAAAATCCTCCAAAAGCGAAATTTGTCCGCAAATAGAGTTCAAAATCCTCCAGATTTGCGAAAATCCTCCAAATCTGGCAGCACTGGGATTCCGCACCTGAAATCGTTCCGCACTGCGGAACGATTTCGTAATTATATTTGGTAGCAATATGGTAGCAATTCAGCAAGACGTCAACAGCGCCCATGAGGCAGTTTCTAACTGAAACTATTGACATTAGAGGGTTCAGTGCGTGAAACTAGTTAGGTATGTTATTATAGAGTTCACTTATAGAGTTCACTGAGTTTCTTATAGCATTGAAGCTTGGTTGAAGGTATCTTTGTTAATTAGTAATTTCAGGCCTCAGGGGGCTTTTTACCTTGAATGCATTGATTCCAGCATCAAGGCCCTAGGCACCAAAAAGCCCAATTAGAACTTGACATAAAGCATATTGTTAGGCCTCTAAGGGCCTACAGGAGCGCTGTTCCTCTCACCGGTTTATATAGCCTTGCTCTCACCCTAGGCATTACAATTATACCGACTTGCACTGGACCACTACAAAGTTCAAGTTGGAAAATTCAGGTGAAGTGGAAGAAGAGCGCATAGATCAATGGAAAAGTTCCACAGTGGATCTACAACAACAAGGGTCAAAATGTAGCTAGATGATTGACGAAATTGGATCCTGAACAGTAGCCAGGCTACCAGATAAATACCATTACCCGGGGTGACTTTGTATCACTTCTGACCATTATGGTACAACATCTTCTAAATCACCTGAGATTTCACTCTGGAAACTGTTTCATCATACCAATTGGACAATTTTCGGCATTAGTAGAGCAGACGTCACACAAAGGTTTTCAAACTGAGGAGACGCGCTGTAGGTTTGTAGGTTGTAGGGTAGGTTTGTAGGTTGTAGGGTAGGTTTGTAGGTTTGTAGGTTGTAGGTTAGGTTAGGTCAGGTTAGGTTTGTTTAGGCTTTGTTAGAAAGAAGCACCTCCGGGTATAGCGCCTCTCCTTGGTTGGAAAACCTTTGTGTGACGTCTGCTCTACTAATACCCAATTTTCTATCTAAGTGAGTACCGTAAAACGGGGTGTTAAGGGACAGTTTTGAGGTGTTTTGTTATATTACTCAAGAAGGGTTGGAGATAGAAGCATCAAATTGTCAGCATTTTATGTGGAATTTGGTGCTTTACATGCCTGCCACATTAAAGTTTTTAAGATTTATACCTGCATATCATTTTTTATTATTTTTCATCACTGTCCCTTAGCACCCCAATGTGGGGTGCTAAGGGACACCTATATTATTCCAAGAAATGGTCATCAAATGCCCACAATTGGGGTGTGGAAGGGCACACAATTTATTTATTGAAATGTTTTGCATATTCTGTCACAAAACAAGTAAGGTTCATTCACCACTAATGACCTTTTTAGCCAATTACGTGTAATGCAGTTTACGCTTGTGGAAAATGTGCTAGTTATAAGGTAAACAGAACCAAAAAGTAATCTTCTGTCATCAATAAAAACCCATGTTGAAGCTTGTCACTTGTCATTATGTTGCCCTCTTTGTTTTAGCCTTTTTATGATGACATCACATTTACTTACATCAGTCTCCATTGACCCATCATTGTAAAAGAGAGTGTTGAGATGTTTTGTTACATAACTTAAGATGTGTTAGAGATAAAAGCATGAACTTGCCAGCATTTTATGTGGAATTTGGTGTTTTCCATGCCTACTTAATTAAATTATATTTAGATATTATTTTTTATTTTTCCTTCCCTGTTCCTTAGCACCCCACATCCACCTCAAAATATGCATGTATCTGGAAAAGAGGAAGAGGATGATGAATGAATGGGTGGATTTGCATAAGCTTTTCAGGAAACATGTGCAATACATGTGACAATACACCTATGCATTCATTTTCCCTGTACACCCACTAGTTTATGTGGTACACACAGAGTTTTGGAGATGTTTCAATTTTGTGAAAATGTAGCATGATTTTCAAATCCATTTTTGAACCAAATCACTTGCATGAAAAACCATACCATTTTCTCCTATGGTCAAGAGCAAAACAGTGTCAACTACCACACTGAAGTTTTTATTGAACCTTCTCAAATTAGGAAGTTAATATGACTCAAAGTTTTTCCAATGCAACTGTCCCTTAACACCCCACTGTCCCTTAACACCCCATTTTACGGTACATTAAAGGGACCCTCCCACCTTCAAAAAAGTTAATGAATTGGCACGAAAGTGATGTCGCTCGGTTCAGAAAGAGCGAAAACGAATATTTACCAAATTTCATCGAAAAATATTCACCGGTTTTCAAGATATTAGACTTTTACTTTTGTTTCCTTTTTGGGATCTCCGCTGTTCCTAGCGACTTTATTTGAAAGTGCGGCATTTGTTGCGCGCAAAGCAGCATATACCACCGCATGCTACCAAACGTTTTAGTAAAAGATTTAAAAATCGTTAGATCTCCACTGACGTCACAAATTCTAAGGGGGCATACCAATGCACTAGCCCCTTAGAATC
Source organism: Amphibalanus amphitrite (assembly GCF_019059575.1). Lineage (NCBI taxonomy): Eukaryota > Metazoa > Arthropoda > Thecostraca > Balanomorpha > Balanidae > Amphibalanus > Amphibalanus amphitrite. The sequence continues at coordinate 63,720 of NW_024883268.1, forward strand.
TGAAAACTGCAAGTTTGAAATTCCATATCTCCGAATTGAAGCATTTGTCGATATTGTGAGTGCCCAAACCGGTATTTGCAGGCCATGGCCACCAAATTGGCTATCTCAACTCAAAACTAATGTTAAGGTGGGAGTGTCCCTTTAAATGTCTTGAAATTTATCATAAATAATTTTTTATTATAAAAAAGTGATATTTCTCAGAGGTCACGGTAACTATCATCACTACATCAAGATCACCTTACATGTGCCACTGCCATAGCCCATAGGAGCCCTCAGAAGGGGCTTGTGTGATGAGCTTACATGTTTTAAATAAAATCAAGGGCTTTGCTTGACAAAAACACACATTTCACAGCAAAACTATGAATCATTGAGGTATTGATCCTCGCCCGCACATGGGGGGGAGGGGGGGGGGGTGGTTGCCACCCACCGCCCCTCCCCTAGGTAGTCTTTCTGCTCTGCACTCAACATTTTTAGAGCTAGAAGCCTGGTTTTCCGTATAGCTGCTCCTTTATCCTTTCTTGATGTCCACTGAAATTTTTAAGTTTCTGTGGTTTTTTGTTTTGGAGATATGACCTTGTTTTGCAGGCCATGTCATGACCCAAATGACCGATTCTCAACATCTTGCGCTGGCTATGGGCCTTGTGAGCCTTTGACACCTTGATTTCGGCCTGTTTTGCCGGTCTTACCTCCCACCTATCATGGAACATGTTGTTCGACTATGTACAGATGTCAAGGTCAGGGTCAAGGTCGACCTAGGTCATCTAAAATAATTGCGTTTTGGGCAAGCTGAATTTAGTTTTTGTGAAGTTTTCTGACTGCATTTGTGGTAAGAGCTTCTCAGATGATCAGATCATGATTTCATGTAACATGGACACATAAACACTCGGTGCACACATCAGTATACACACAGACACACACAGACATACAAACACGTATCATTGACCTTGACCTAACTTGACCTGAAATGACCTCAGCGACAAAAATCTGGTCGGGTAGTGTGACAAAGAGGTTCTAGCTGGCTTGGCAACAGAAAACAGCATCGTCATCGGTATATGCTAAGCAGCGCACTTGATATCCGACGGTGACCCAAAACAGCAACAGTTTTTAGTTTGACCTGACCTGGAAGGTCAATGACTGACCTGAGAAGGTAAATCTGGGTATCATTGGATTCGTCTCTTCTCAAAGAATCTTTTTGTCCTTACCGCGAAGCTCTATCTCCAACAGGAACGAAATGGCGGGGGTGGCAACCCCCCCCCCCCATGTGCGTTCTGTTCTAGGATGGGAAAATGGCATGTGCGGGCGAGGTTTAACATAAAGTTGCATGCTCCGGGTCTAAACTCATATTTGACATTACAGAGCTAAAGCAGCAAAATTAGCTACTTTAATCTCTGACTTCAAGGTTAACCTTCGCCTCAGTGGGGGGGGGGGGATATGTTACCTCCCTGTTGCGTTTTTTTTTGCGTGTGAATTAAAAACCGCGGCCGTAGCGCCGCGCCGCTGGGAGTAGCTTTTTGTACGTCAATTTTGGACAATGTGTGAAATTTTTGACCCCAGGTCATGTCAGGTCAGGTAACCAGGTCAAGTTTAGTGATCAAGCCTAAAAAAGTTTGCAATCATGTCCAGCCTGCAAAAATCATGTTTGTCAGAAAGGTTTTAAACTTGGTGGATTGCATGATGTTATGGGCTTCTACAATTTGTATATCTCGAATTTTTATATCCGTGACCTAAGGTCAGGTCAGTAGCGTGACCTTTCCTTTATAAGTGAATGGAGAAAAACGAAAATGCCTCTAGATCCATGTGTACGCATAGGAACAGTCCAAATATTTCAGAATCACAATGATTTGGACCATCCGTGACGACCAAGGTGTCTTTTTTGCTGATAGCCTCTAGAGAGGTCATCCGAGGTCATTTGAGGCTACGAACAGATTTTTGCCAATAACTCTCGATTGGAAAGAGATAGAACGCTGGGGATGGCCTCATTGTGTTTGTCTTGCCGAGACGCATCGACTGATATGCAATATTACCTTTTCCGGTCAGGTCATGACCTTGACCTGAGGTCAAATTTTCAAGTTGACCTTTCAAGGTCAAATTATAGTTCATTCGACGCGTCTCGGCGAGAGGAACACGATTCTGGCAATAGAAATGTCGTGGTGTTTTTTTTTTTTTAGTCAAAAGTTATTGTCGAAAAACACTTCGTAAAATAGCTATTTTTGGAGTTTTTGCCCTCTGGAGGCTAAACCACTGACCTGAGGTCATTTTTGGTAGTGACCTTATCAAAAGAAGAGTTCAAAAGCTATCGATTGCTTTTCCAAGCGTTTTTCTAGCTATCATAGTTCCTGAGATAATGGCATGTTTTCTGAAAAATATAATGACAATTCGCCAATTTTGAACTTTGATGACCTCTGATGACCCAAATATTGCTCTAAGATAAAAAATGACTGAAATACTTTCAAACGTACGCATCGAGAGCTATCGACTGCTTTTCACCGCGTCTTTCTAGCCCTCTTAGTTTTTTAGTTAGAGGTGAGTGGTAACATATGCCCCCCCCCCCATTAGGGCGAAGTTGGCTGAGACCGCCACTGGGGCGCGGGTTAAGTAACAGTCACAGAGGTCCTAACTCCTAGGCCACAGGCTACCTGTCCTACATCACACCTTGTCTGCATGTGGCTCTGGGACCACTTGCAACACTACTCATGCCCCCCCCCCCCCCAGTTGATTGTCTTTTTCACTTCCTTTTGATGCTCCAATTACCACAGATAGAGCAACTCATTGCTCGTCCTCCAAGTCCATCCTGAGTAGCTATCTAAGCCTTTGCTTTCTCTTTCTTTATCTGGGTCTTCCTCCTCTTTACCATTATTATTGCTGGAGATGCTAGCGAATTCATACTTCATGCCAATGACAAAAAAAACAATCTGTGAACATGACATGAACATGACTTTTAACTGGGACTAAAGTGTCTGCTATAATGCTGCATTGCTTTACATATACCAGTAAAACGCCTTTTGGGCGAAGAACGAGTGAGCGAGATAGTGAGCCCTGCACGTGCGGACACGTGCATGCAGGGGAAGGGCGAGAGGGTACTTCCAACGGGCTTGCGCAAAGCACCCTTCTAACCGATCGCTAGCGGTGTAGGTACCAAATTTGAACGCACTCGGCCGAGCCGTTCCTGAGATCTGGAAGTGGCATTCTGCACGTGCGCACGTGCAAACGGGGTCCAAACTGACTCTTGCACGGCACCCTACTAACTGGTCAGTGGTCCCCAACCGTGTATTAAATTTGAGCGCAATCGGCCCAGCCGTTCTCGAGATATGGAAGCGCCCCCTGCACGTGCGCACGTGCAGTAGCACCTTAACCGCAACACATAGGAATGCATCGCCTGGTGGGTGCCTACCTGTATGCCAAGTTTCAGCGAAATCGCCCCAGTAATTACCGAGTTATTAAAATGGGAACAAATTTGACACCTCTTTTTGTTGTATTTTGCACGTGCACTGGTGGTGACCCACATGCATCGAGATTATCCTATTTTTGGTAGAAGGGATGCTGCTACCCTACAAAAATTACCGCAAGTCAATCGCTCTAGCGGCTGCTGAGGTATGAGCCTCTCAAAATCACTACCTACTTTTGCAAAACAGCTTGATACCCTTGACTTTTCACGTGGCACCAGGGGCGGTCGCAGACTTGGAGTTTGGGGGGGCCAACTTGGCAAAGGGGCCCCTGCGCTGACCCGGGGGGCCCGGTGCTAGCTCAAAGGGGCCCACGGGCGTAGTGCACGGGTACAGAAATCTAGGCCATGACCGGTGAAGCGGGGGGGGGGGGGGGAGCGGCACCGGAGCGGAGGCTCATTGCGAGCTTTGAGGGTGTACAATGTCGAAAAGGTACCGATAAGTGCATTTTGAATTATTGATATTGTCTAATTCACGCAACTGTGAATGGACTACCGCAAAAGTAGAGGCCGCTTAGGCGGCTAACTTTGCTATTTTCTAAGATCATCGTGCTAAAACTTTTGACAGTGGGTCCTCGGTATCTGTTCACTGTTCAATCACATGTGTTCCGTTTCATCTTCTCTCTTTTTTTACTGGGCACAAATGTAAGTTTTGAAGACCATTACAGTATCAAATGCTTCGAAAGATGGATAGTGGGCAAAATATCCTAAATTTGTCGTGCTGCATGGAAAGTAGTGTTGCTGAGAAAAGGGGGTTTTGTTCTAGATTATTGTGGATGCAGAATACATTGTCTGCACCCACTGCAGAATTGTGTTTGGTGCAACTGCGCCCACTGCACCCATGGTTCCTACACTTATGGGCCCATCGATAGCGCTTAGGCGATACCTATCGCCTAGAGGCTGCAATGGGGCCCTTAGAGTACGGTGTCAGACCCCCCAAAGGCCGGCGTTGGACCCAAGGGTCAGCGAAGGGTCTCAAAGGCCCCAGGTAGGACCCCAGAGGCTGATGTGGGCCTTCAGAGGCAAGTGCGTGACCCCCGAAGGTAAGGCTTGAGCCCCCCAGAGAACATAATACGGCCATCAGTGGCCGGTGTAGAGACCTCATAGGCGGCCAGTTTGGGGCCCCTCAGAGGCTAGTGTGGGGCCTGAGGTGTCGGCATTAGACACTTAAAGACCGTTATGGGTCCTCAGAAGCCGGCATCGATCCTTCAGAAGCCAGTACGGGGCCCTCAGAGGCACATAAGGGTCAGTTTGGGTCCCAGAGACAGAAATGGGACAATCAGAGGCCGGTGTGGGACCTAGGCTGGTTTGGGCCCTTAGGGGCCAGTTTAGGGCCCTCAGAGACCAGTACAGGGCCTGCAAAAGGCAGTTTGAGACCATCAGAGACCGAATTGGGCACTCAGAGGCAAATGTGGGTCCTTACAGGCCAGCATGGAGCCCTCTCTCCGTGGTGCCCTAAAAGACCGACATGGGCCGGCGTTGGACCCCAGAGGCCAGTAGAGGGCCCTTAAAGGCCAAGATGGGCCCTCAGAGGCCGATGCGGGCCCTTACAGACCGGCATCGGGTCTTGAGAGGCTCGTGCGGGGTCCTCAGAGGCTAAGGTGGGTACTTACAGGCCAGCACAAGCTGTCAGAGGTCAGTGTGGGGCCCTAAACGACCGGCATGGGCCGGCGTTGGACCCCAGAGGCCAACAGAAGGCCCTCAAAGGCCAAGATGGGTCCTCAGAAGCCGATGCTGACCCTTAGAGGCCGGCATCGGGTCTTCAGAATCCATTGCGGGGGCCCTCAGAGGCTAATGTGGGCCCTTACAGGCCAGCATGGGGCCCTCAAAGGTCAGAATGGGACCCTAAAAGACTGGCATTTGCCGGCGTTATACCCCAGAGGCCAGTAGAGGGCCCTCAAAAGTCAAGATGGGCCCTCAGAGGCCGATGCGGGCCCTTAGAGGCCGGCATCGGGTCTTCAGAATTCAGTGCGGGGCCCATAGAAGCTAATGTGTGTCCTTACAGGCCAGCATGGGGCCCTCAGAGGTCAGTGTGGGGCCCTAAAAGACTGGCATGGGCCGGCGTTGGACCCCAGAGGCCAGCGGAGGGCCCTCAAAGGCCAAGGTGGGCCCTCAGACGCCGATGCGGGCCCTGAGCGGCCGGCATTGGGTCTCAGAATCCAGTGCGGGGGGCCTCAGAGGCTAATGTGGGTCCTTACAGGCCAGCATGGGCCCTTAGAGGTCAGTTTTGGGCCCTAAAAGGCCGGCAAGGGCCGGCATTGGACCCCAGAGACCAGCGGAGGGCCCTCAAAGGCCAAGATGGGCCCCCAGAGGCCGATGCGGGCTCTTTGAGACCAACATCGGGTCTTCAGAATCCAGTGCGGGGCCCTCAGAGACACTTAAAGGCTGGTCTTGGGACTCGAGAGACAGAAATGAGGCCATCAGAGGCCGGAATGAGGCTCTCAGACGCCGGTTGGGCCCCTGAGACCGGTTTAGGGGCCCTCAAAGGCCAGTGGAGGGCCCTCAGAGGTCAATTTGGGTCCTCAGCGGTCAATGTGGACGCTTGACCGCCACTGAAGGGCCCTCCGACGTCAGTTTAGGACCCTCAAAGACTGGTATGGGAGCTGTTAATAGCTGGCGTGGGTTTCTCGAGCCTCGTGACAATCGAATACGGGCCAGGGCCCCATACGGCCATGGGGGCCCATCGGTTGTTTGGGGGGGGGGGGGAAATGATATGATGGCCCCCCCTGATTTGCCTTTGGGGGGGGCATGGCCCTGATGCCCCCCCCCTGCGACCGCCACTGCGTGGCACGTGCCACGACGGTCACTGAGATGTATCAAAAGTAGTCAATTACGGGGTAGAAGGGATGGGGGTACCCAGCAAAAAAGACCGCAGGCCAATCGGTCCAGCGGTTGCTGAGATATAAGCCTCTCAAAAGCGTTACAGGCCGGGCCGGGCCGGGCCGCTCATACTGAGATTTTTCCGTTATATTGAAAAGACTCGCTTCGCTCGCTGCGCTCGCTCGCTCGTGATAACCATTGGCATAGAAAATACAGTTCACAGCTGCAAAATGCTCATTTTAGGCCCCAAATTGGTCTATGATCATAGTCACCCCGACTATCATTGTCACGCAGGTTTACAGTATACTCTTCATTCTGACAAGTAGGTAGGAAATATCAACCGTTTTAAGGGAAATTTCAAAAACTTATAAATCCGTTTCAAATAGCCCCACTTTACAGTACACCAGTTTTCTCGCCACACCTTTCCAGCTAATGTATTTCAATAGGCCAGGCATACAATAAAGCTTTTGAATGTTGTGTGTAAAAAGTATTGTGAGCATTGATGTGTGGTATCAATTTGAAGGTAGGAAGGATGTGTTCTTTCTTTTCATGTTTTTATTTTGTCAATTCCTCCAGTTCCTAGGGGGCTGAAAAGGGGAAAATCACTCAAATTTGTCACAGAATCAGCTCAACCCGGGCTAGTTAGGTACTAGGTAGGTAGGTAGGTATGTATGTATGCGTGCTGTGCTTTCAAGTGGTGCAACTTAAACTAGCAATCCTTGCAGAATTTCACGATTTTCTTGTGGTTTTAGGCAGCTGTTTGCCTATCGTTTCTATTTTAGTGTAGACATTGACATCGTGGACTCTTGTCAGCCCTTTGTGCTCATTATGGATTTCTTCTGTATTGTAGTGGCTTGTTGTGGGTAGGGTATTTTATTGTCTTAAGTGGGCCATGCCCAAAATGTGCAATTCATGAATATCTTGTTAATAACCTACCTTCCTGTTTTCACAGCAATCTATTATAAGCTAATTGGTAGAGTTGCAAAGTTTCCCCCAAAGGCTGCTACCGGCACCGCCCCGCCCCACAAATTTTTTTGGGGATACCGGCATGCTACCACGCCCAAAGCAAAAACACCACCAAATTACCGGCATACTAAAAAACCTGCATTGTTGATTCCAGTTTACCCCTACAAGAGATGCCACATTTTCCTCTTAGTGTCCAAAGTTTGAATCATATGCTAATAATTTTTTTTTGTGCAAAACCAAAAACACCGGCATGCTACCGGCAAGACATGCCAGATACCACAAAAAAACCTGCGGTAGTGAAAAATTACCGGCATGCCGGTAATGCGGTAGGGAAACTTTGCAACTCTACTAATTGGGTCACACCACAGCTGCCTAAAGTTTCTGCTTTTTAAGAAAACATGGGCATCATATTTTCACGATTTCGGGTAAGTTGAAATGAGCTGCTAATATGTTTGCCTTTGGGAGATTTAACCCGCGCCCTGGTGGGGTCTGTTTATAACGCGACTTGGTGGGGGAAGGGGGGGGGGGGGCTATTTTTTGCCCCCCCCCCTCATATCTCCGAAACTACTGACCGATCCGCAAAGTTCAAACGGCGTTCGAAAGGCCTGTCAAATTTGTCGAAGGAAACCAATTTTCATTGACCTCGGGGTCACCGATGACGTCACAGGGCAGGTCAAAGATGAAATATTTCACCGTTCACGGGTCTTCTAGGGAATGCGCTATAACACCGAGGAAAACGCATTTTGTCGAGAATCAGCGATAGGACATCAGTTGCCTAGTACATATGTTGCTATTAGAGGTCACTGACAATACCAGATCAGGTGACAGGTCAGGTCACCAAGGGTCACAGGTCAGATCACATGAACCCAACTTTACTAAGGTTGTGCGATGAATGTTTTATGGCCAATTTTTCATTTCCAACTCAATGGTGTTGGTTATAAGACCATCAGGTACGGCTTAGGTCACTCTCTGGTGAAGGTCGGGTCAAAAAAGGTCAAATTTTAAAGTTGATAGTTTTGCATAAAATGGGTATTGATTCGATGCAGCTCGTCACGGGGAGTTTAACGGTGGTCTTTGTTTTGTGCTACGGGGTATAGAATGCTAAAAATTGAGTTTGAAAATTTGACGTCATCAATTTTGAACAGTTTTTTTTTTCGCTATAACTTGGCCAAAAAAGAGGTATCGATCTCAAATTGTATATGTGGATAGAAGGCGGTAAGGACTATCACATATATTCCGTTTTTTCTAAATTCAAAAAACTTTTCGGATTTTTCGGCTATTATATTCAAAAAATCTTTTTTCTATTTTTGGGGGTCAAAATTCAAAAATTTAAAAAATCCGAGATAGCATTTTCGTAGCTCTGTCAATTCTACAGCTTTTATGTCTTTATCATTTTTCTGTAGTTGCAAAGCTATAGGCCTGACAGCTCTTCCCGCGAAACCCTTTTTTTGGGTCGAAAACGGCAGAACATGACGTCACTCTGACGTCATTTCCGGCCAACCTATCATAGTCTTAAAAAAATGGTCACAATGTGTAAAATTGATGTCCGGGAGGGTACTGAAAGTTTGGTGACGATCGGCGCAGCGGTTCTGGAGATATATCGAAAAGTCTGGAGGGGGGGGGGGGCAAAAAATAGCCCCCCCCCCACCAGGGCGTGGGTTAAGTTGTGATATTTATCAATGTTTGGGTCGATATGTTTCCCTTTCAGCTGTTGGCCTTTTAGAACATTTGCCCTAACCCAGGACTTGGTTGGTCTGGTACAATGTAAACACATCCTGTTGGGCTAGTTTCATTTGTGTGTGCGTGTGTGTGTGCGTTTGCGTGTGCGTGTGCGTGTGCGTGTGTAAAAATGTTCACATTTGGGGGATGAAAGGCATGCAATAGGATTGTTTTAAATCTGGAAGTTCCCTCTAGGCTCTGGGGCTTAGGCAGCTGATCAACAAAGTTCAGCAGAACCTCTTTTCAGTGAGTGAGTTTAAATTTTAGCTATTCCTTGATTCAGTAAATAGGTCATTTAATACTCCAATGTCAATGTGAACGGATGTTACAATTACAAATATCTACTTCGCGCTGCATAAAACCTTGTTTTGATCTCCTGATCCGGTATTGTTTTGATCAGACATGGAGTTCGATGTGCTGCATTGTGATCCACGACAGTACCTGCGTCTGCCGTACCCCGGCTACAGTGCACACAGTCGAACCGTGGGTACACTGGGAGCACTGGGGGCCGGCCGGCTGACCTCCCGCGCGGCCACCCGCTCCGCAGCGCAAGCAGTCCACCATCGAGGTGCTGCAGCAGATCGAGGACGACATGGCGGCCATCGAGGAGTACAAGACGGGCACGCGCCGCCGCCAGCAGCGCGTCTCCGCCGTCATCGTGGCCTACTCTGTGGTGCTGTACGTGGCCGCCGGCGTTCTCCTCTACTACCACTACTTTCCGGACGATATGACCACGCGCCTCCTCTGCGTGGGCGCGCTCCTTCTCTTCCCCGCTGTGTGAGTATTCGATTCACGTCCAGTGTTCCCCGCTGTGTGAGTGCTCGATTCACCAGTGTTCCCCGCTGTATGTGAGTGCTCGATTCACCAGTGTTCCCTGCTGTGTGTGAGTGTTCGATTCACCAGTGTTCCCCGCTGTGTTAGTGTTCCATTCACCAGTGTTCCCCGCTGTATGATTGTTTGATTCACCAGTGTTCCCTGTTGTGTGTGAGTGTTCGATTCACCAGTGTTCACCGCTGTGTGAGTGTTCGATTCACCAGTGTTCCCCGCTGTGTGTGAGTGCTCGATTCACCAGTGTTCCCCGCTGTGTGAGTGTTCGATTAACCAGTGTTCCCCGCTGTGTTAGTGTTCGATTTACTAGTGTTCCCCGCTGTATGTGAGTGTTCGATTCACCAGTGTTCCCCGCTGTGTGAGTGTTTGATTCACCAGTGTTCCCCGCTGTGTGATTGTTCGATTCACTGTGTTCCCCGCTGTGTGTGAGTGCTCGATTCACCACTGTGTTCCCCGCTGTGCATGAGTGTTCGATTCACCAGTGTTCCCCGCTGTGTATGAGTGTTCGATTCACCAGTATTTCCCGCTGTGTGTGAGTGCTCGATTCACCAGTGTTCCCTGCTGTGTGTGAGTGTTCGATTCACCAGTGCTCCCCGCTGTGTGAGTGTTCGATTCACCAGTGTTCCCCGCTGTGTTAGTGTTCGATTCACCAGTGTTCCCCGCTGTATGATTGTTTGATTCACCAGTGTTCCCTGCTGTGTGTGAGTGTTCGATTCATCAGTGTTCACCGCTGTGTGAGTGTTCGATTCACCAGTGCTCCCCGCTGTGTGAGTGTTCGATTCACTGTGTTCCCCGCTGTGTTAGTGTTCGATTCACCAGTGTTCCCCGCTGTGTGAGTGTTCGATTCACCAGTGTTCCTCGCTGTGTGAGTGTTTGATTCACCAGTGCTCCCCGCTGTGTGCGTGTTCGATTCACCAGTGTTCCCCGCTGTGTTAAGTGTTCCATTCACCAGTGTCCCCGCTGTATGATTGTTTGATTCACCAGTGTTCCCTGTTGTGTGTGAGTGTTCGATTCACCAGTGCTCCCCGCTGTGTGAGTGTTCGATTCATTAGTGTTCCCCGCTGTGTTAGTGTTCGATTCACCAGTGTTCCCCGCTGTATGATTGTTTGATTCACCAGTGTTCCCTGCTGTGTGTGAGTGTTCGATTCACCAGTGTTCACCGCTGTGTGAGTGTTCGATTCACTAGTGTTCCCCGCTGTGTGAGTGTTTGATTCACCAGTGTTCCCCGCTGTGTGAGTGTTCGATTCACCAGTGTTCCCCGCTGTGTGAGTGTTCGATTCACCAGTGTTCCTCGCTGTGTGAGTGTTCGATTCACCAGTGCTCCCCGCTGTGTGCGTGTTCGATTCACCAGTGTTCCCCGCTGTGTTAAGTGTTCCATTCACCAGTGTTCCCCGCTGTATGATTGTTTGATTCACCAGTGTTCCCTGTTGTGTGTGAGTGTTCGATTCACCAGTGTTCCCCGCTGTGTGAGTGTTTGATTCACCAGTGTTCCCCGCTGTGTGAGTGTTCGATTCACCATTGTTCCTCGCTGTGTGAGTGTTCGATTCACCAGTGCTCCCCGCTGTGTGCGTGTTCGATTCACCAGTGTTCCCCGCTGTGTTAAGTGTTCCATTCACCAGTGTTCCCCGCTGTATGATTGTTTGATTCACCAGTGTTCCCTGTTGTGTGTGAGTGTTCGATTCACCAGTGCTCCCCGCTGTGTGAGTGTTCGATTCACCAGTGTTCCCCGCTGTGTTAGTGTTCGATTCACCAGTGTTCCCCGCTGTATGATTGTTTGATTCACCAGTGTTCGCTGCTGTGTGTGAGTGTTCGATTCACCAGTGTTCACCGCTGTGTGAGTGTTCGATTCACTAGTGTTCCCCGCTGTGTGAGTGTTTGATTCACCAGTGTTCCCCGCTGTGTGAGTGTTCGATTCACCCGTGTTCCCCGCTGTGTGAGTGTTCGATTCACCAGTGTTCCTCGCTGTGTGAGTGTTCGATTCACCAGTGCTCCCCGCTGTGTGCGTGTTCGATTCACCAGTGTTCCCCGCTGTGTTAAGTGTTCCATTCACCAGTGTTCCCCGCTGTATGACTGTTTGATTCACCAGTGTTCCCTGTTGTGTGTGAGTGTTCGATTCACCAGTGCTCCCCGCTGTGTGAGTGTTCGATTCATTAGTGTTCCCCGCTGTGTTAGTGTTCGATTCACCAGTGTTCCCCGCTGTATGATTGTTTGATTCACCAGTGTTCCCTGCTGTGTGTGAGTGTTCGATTCACCAGTGTTCACCGCTGTGTGAGTGTTCGATTCACTAGTGTTCCCCGCTGTGTGAGTGTTCGATTCACCAGTGTTCCCCGCTGTGTGAGTGTTCGATTCACCAGTGTTCCCCGCTGTGTGAGTGTTCGATTCACCAGTGTTCCTCGCTGTGTGAGTGTTCGATTCACTAGTGTTCCCCGCTGTGCGAGTGTCTGATGGACTAGTGCTCCCTGCTGTGTAAGTTTTGAGTGTTCATTGTTCTCTGACTAGAGTCCTGACATTCCTTGAGTTCTATCAAGATGTGAAATTGGAAAAAGTAAGTCTGTTGTTGTGTTTACAGGGTCTACTTACTCAAGAGGCTGTTAATGTGGTATTACGGAAGGAAGATATCGAAAAATGAACTGAAATTAGCTTCATTAAAAAAGAAGAAGGAAACCATCTTGGAAGAGGTTCAAGATAAGGAAACTTACAAAGTTGCCAAACAGATTTTGGAGAAATTTGCCCCCGAACAGCTGAGACGATCTCCGGTAAGCTGATAACTGTTGCGGAGTGATGTCCAATGTCTACAATACATGATGTTATTAACCTGGTCATTAGTCGCTTAAAGCTGATTGGCTTCACATTCATCTAAAATGTGATTTTGGTATCCTGTTTTTTCTTTACTGCTCGCGTTCTATTGTGTATGTCTCAGTTGGTTATTCGTATAAGGTTACAATCGTATGATGATTATTGTATGCTGAATGCGAACAAACTAAAGCATGTTTAATTGGTTTATTGGCTGACCGGCTGACTCCTGTGTGGCGTTTGTCGACAGCTGCGGCCGACAGGCAGTCCGTCCACGCCCGCCCAGCAGACCGGCAGTCTGGCCGGTGAGTTTCGGCTGCCGTCCGTGTAGGTACCCTCAGAGACTATGTATAACGAGAGGACGTGGCGACTGACAACTCAACTGTCCCTCTAAAACGTGCCACTAACCGGATCTGTCGCCGGAGACGCGCCACCATCATTGTGACACTGTGATGACAAACGTTCCCGAGACCGTGCGATCATACGTGTTCGTTTTTTCAGTGGCGCGCCACCGTCAGCTGGCGGCCAGCGCGGCGGTGGCTCGGACTCCGGTGCCGGGCACTCCCCTAGGTCGCGGCGCGCCCCAGCCAGGTCGGTGTTCTGAATTAACTATATACTTCTTAGATTGACTGTTTTAACCCTGGTGCTAGGCTGCTGTTGTAGTAAGATGATATACCTACGGCGCGTTTGCTACGAGTTTTACAGCACACAATGTCAATGTCGACCTGCGGTCGGCCGCTGACCGTTTCTTATTGCTGATGGCCGGACAAGCACCAGTAATCACTCGGTATCCTACAGCGTCTTTGCCACGTCTCACTGACCGCTAGTCGGTAATCTCTGAGTGTGCTGGCGGCGTGCGGGCGCCGCTGTGGCCGGTGCGGTGCCGGTGTCGGGTGGACGGCGAGTGACAGCGCTCTGGTCGGCAGGTGCCGGACGGTACGCGCCCGTCGGCGGCCTGGTGGCACAGTCGCCGCTGTCGGGCGTCCCGGGCCGCGCGCTGCAGCCTCAGATGGGCGGTGAGTCGCTCCGGCAGGCCCCGGGAGACCCGCGAGACCCGCGGGATAGCCCAGCTGGGCATCGGCGAACGATAGTCTGCCTTGTCCATGGCGTCTTTTTAGTGACGAGATGTTGCATTATTAAACTAGTAATTGTTTGGAGAGAACTCTGATATCCGACCAGTTATGTAAATCTCGCCAATTAACTTTTTATTTTGTCAGTTATTGATAGTGCCGTCAACTGGTGGGATGCTGTATATCTATTTATCACAAACTACATTCGGTCACACCATATCCCACGACCGGCCGCCGGCCTGACCCGCGTGTCTGTGCGCCGCAGGGCCGCGAGCGGGGCCGCCGCTGCCGCGGCCGGTGCTGCCCCGCGAGCGCGGCATCATGGACCGCATGCTCGACTACCTGGTGGGCGACGGGCCGGCCAACCGGTACGCGCTCATCTGCTGCCAGTGCCAGAGCCACAACGGCATGGCGCTCAAGGAGGAGTTCGAGTACCTCGGTGAGTGGCCTCGCCACGCCCCACTCGCCCGGTAGGAGTCGGAGCTCCCGGGGTTCTCGGTTCTGGTGCTCTCAGATCCCCTCATAAACGCGTAGCTTTTTGGTATATGTGCGCCTCCCCATCCCGTCTTTAACCTTCAGAAAGGAGCTGCTGTCGCTAGTTGGTCCCACAAAGACACTTGTTATTAATTTCGGCATTACTTCTTTACCAAATTTAATCATTTCGTTTGGTATTGCGAGTTCTCAAGGTCTGATAGTTTTGTAGGTATTTCCCCTAAAAGCAATAAACTAGCATTGTGACTTATTCCCTAGACCAACGGAATATTTCGTACTTTTTTAGTTTTAAGGAGTTTGTACATCTGCTGCTTGCACGTCTCTAAGTAAAACAAAGTTTGCGCATTCGCTTTAAATTTAAAGTCGTGGACCAGACCTGCCGTTTCCATCGACCTGGCGTGCGTTTGGCTCACTGTGCCCCGACCATGTCTGCCTGTCCGCAGCGTTCCGATGCAGCTACTGTTTCGCGTGGAACCCCGCCCGCAAGCAGCGGCCGTCGGCGCCCCGGCTGCCGGCAGCGCCCACGTCTGGCGAGAGCATGGTGGAGTCTGACACAACCGGTGAGCGCATGGTGGAGTCTGACACAACCGGTGAGCGCATGGTGGAGTCTGACATAACTGGTGAGCGCATGGTGGAGTCTGACATAACATAGTGGAGTCTGACACGCGACCGGTGAGACTCTACGGCCGGTGAGAGCATAGTGGAGTCTGACACGACCGGTGAGAGCGAGTCTAGTACGACTGATAAGAGCGAGTGACATGCCCGATGAAAGCGCCCCATCTACCGCCCCGCTACCTTTTTTCCTTATCACCGCCCTATCGTCGCATCACCGCCCTAACCCCTTTCCATCGCCCTAGGCTGGTACCTTTTGATTTCCTGACATTCGGCTGGAAACTGTTGTATCACCATAATTCTGCTCATGATCATTTCCATGGGATGAATAGCCTTGGTGCGAGACCAATGATTGTGCTAGAAGAATAACTGTCAGTACTTGGTGTGTGTGTGTGTGAACATACTTGCATGCGTGCGGTGTGGAATATGAATATGTGGAATATTGGTGTGTGAAAGATACGATTTCTGTGCTCGTAGTTATTTTATTTTATTTTGCCGTGTTCTCTAGTGTGTCGTGTTTTCCTTCTGCAGAGACGAGTGAGAGCGAGACTGAGGGTGAACGGACTAGCGATCGGCCGACCTCCGAGGCGGAGCAGCCGGCCGGCCGGGCGGACGAATCCTCTGCGGCACCGGCGGAGCGTGTCGCGGAACGGACGGAGCGGGCCGCTGCGGGCTCCGACCCACCGGACGGGGCGGAGGGACCGCCGGCGGACAGACTGGCAGAGGCCGCGGCACACCGGCCGGGGCCCGAGTCGGCGCCGGCGGAGGAGCCGCACACACAGCCGGCAGAGTCCCAGGGTCCGGAGTGCCAGGATCCGGCGGCGGAGTCTGAAGGGCAGTCAGGTCCGTCTGTGCCAACGGAGGCGGCCGCGCCCGTGCCTCCGTCGGATTCGACCGCGGACGAGCCGTCTTCGTCCAGTCAACGAGCTGATGATCAAACACAAGGTACCGTCAGGGCATCCGGAACGCAGGGCAAGAGACCGAACGCTGTTCACAGGTGGACTATTGCGGGGGAAAATTAGCACAACCACACTTAAGGCCGCCCCACACTGGACCTCGCATGCGGGTTGCGAGTTTTTTAGTTTTCGGGAGGCTTGCGGGTGCCTCCCGGATGGGTCCGCCTTCACGCGGTGGGAGGTGTGGGCCTCGAGCCCGCCCCCGCTTGGGCGACCAGCGGGGGAATCCAAACGGACCCAAACTGCCCTCTACGAGAGGGTCCTGCTGGCGGCTCCCCGTCGCCTGGCGCCGCTCCGCGCCCCTTCTTCTCTACTCTACTATCAACCCCGACCTAGAAGAGGTGCGGAGCGGCGCCGTCGTGGCGGCCCTGGGGCCGCCCACAGGTCCCTACAGAGCCGGACGGCTACTTCTCAGCTGTGAGACGGAGGGACGCACAACAACAACAGGCTTGCGGGTTTTTCGTTGGAGTCGAATTTTGGTTCGCTGCGATAGCATTGCGACTATATGCAATTTTATGAAGGTGTACCGGCTTCACTGCATTCATGATGTTACCATAAGGGAACGGTCTAATCACTCTATGAATTAGTATTATGCCCGCAAACTTAAAACCCGCAAACTCGCAACCCGCATGCGAGGTCCAGTGTGGGGCGGCCATTAGATCTGCTGCTTAGCTAGAAGTCTCACATTGATGATCGATAGTAACGTAAAACAAAAGCGTTTGATTACATTCATGGCAGAAGGCACTGATGTTTTTATTCTTTCTTGCTCTTCATCACATACTTCTCTTTAAACAGAAAAAAATGTGCGATTTTTAACTAATTAATGGAATGTTTGTTTTTGTTTTCATTTAATAGTACGCACGTCGCACACCAGGCTGCGTACGGCGGCAGCGGTGCGCGGTTGTTCACAGCGGAGCCGTTCTGTCCGGCAGGGTCAGAGGAGGCGGCGGCCCTGGGCGCTGGCGTGGCGGACGTGCCGTTTGCGGACGACTGCGGATCGGACCCCTGAGCGGCCATGGAGCGGTCGGACGGCCGTCAACTCACCCCCGGCCATTGGAGCTCAGGTCGACAGTGCGGTGCCTTAGCGTTGTGTGGTGTGCGCCCCCCTACCGGGACCCCGGGCGGGCCCTTTTGGCTGTGTCGCCGTGAGTGGACGTAGTGTCTTCCCTGGGAGCTGCTGATAGTAGCAGGGTGTGTGGATCGCTCACCCTGCCTCCCCCCACTGCCTGTGCCCCCCCCCCCCGGTCCTGGGGAAGCCGCTGTGGTGCGTCACCGGGCGCTGCCGGTGATTGTGGTTCGGTGCTGCGCTGGGACGCGCTCTCTGGTGGAAATCTCGGCCAGGCTCTCTGCCACCCGAGCGTCTGGGCTATGGTCGCGACTGGTGTACCTCTCCAAGAGGCTTGTTTGGTTATACGGGGCTGGTGTTGAGAGCAACCTTAATGCGCTGAAATATATGGGCTCGGGTGAGACGTTGGACAGGTGCGGTGGTGGCGACGCTTTCGAGCCGTACCTCGCTCGTTTTTTCTAACCTGTGACTACATAGTCAGAGTGCGAGCTGCCTGGAACGTGCGTTATTCTTTTGTAGACGAGTGTTAAATTATATGTACTGGAAAGTGTTACTAATATATGCATAATTTATTCAGCTGCTTGTTTACACAGTGTCAATTTGCAGTGTGTGACACCGACTGGAACAGATTGATGAGATCCTGTCTCTCGTATCACTGCCTGCTAGTAAGGGAAAGGTGGCCACTGGGTTTCACCCGAGAACGTTTTCATGATAAAGGTAACCGAGGCTTTGTACTGTGTACTGTGGCGACGAAACTAAGCTCTCCCCGCCCAGTGGCTCGGATATCCGTCTTCTGAAATCTGAGGCGACCCGTGATATGAGCTCGATTCGAGCCTTTCTTTTTGTCTCGTTTATCGGATGCTTTTGGGATGGTCTGCAAGTCAGTGGTAGGTACTCATCGGATCAGTAGCAGTGCCTCGATAAATATTGTGAGTGGGACGGTGTCTGTTTCAATGTCAACACTGGGACGGTCGCTGTGTCATTGTCAACACTGTCGAATTGAGCAAGTCCGTGAGCAAGTAGTCATTTCGATATGGGTGACGTAAACACGGACGAAAATTCGTATGCATAAAAATAACGAACGGAAGACACGAGACGGCACCGTAGATGTATTAGTAAAGTAATATTGCGTAGATGGAGCATGGTGGCTAATGGGAAGTATTGGGAATATGGGGTCCGCAACAAAAGACAAACGCAACGCTTTTGTTTACATCCGAAAAGACTTGCCGGCTCGCCGCCAAATTTGAAATCCTTGATTCCCGCCTTTTCGTTGGTCGCGTGTGTGGCATGCAATTTTATTTAGGGAACTTGCAATTATACCGTACTTACAATTACTGACCTTTCATTTTCAATGCAGTTTGCGATCATACAGTGTGAGGCATCTTTTGAGCAAAAATGTCCAACGTACGAGACAGTGACACATCACTGTGGCTTTACAACAAGCTGGGGACGTCAAATGAAACTTGGATTGGCGGGTCCATCTGTTCTCAATTAAATGCAACTGTATTGCGAAACATTCAGGAATGTTTCATGGAGCTCCAGACTCAGGTGAAGCTGAAACTGCTGCTGACATTTTTACATATCCCACGAAAACACATCGAAGAGGTAAGTTGCACCGTTATGTGGCTGGCATTTGTTGTACGTTTTTTTTTTTTTTTTTGTTATCACTTATCAGGCTAGCATGACAACTACCGAATATGGTTAGCATGTGAGTAAGCCTTTTGTAGGACTTTGACAAAAGTTATGTAAAGTTACACTTGCTTATGGTCATAAAGAGGGCTTCTAAATCTCAGGCTCCTGAAAACCTTGTCTGCCGAGTCCCAACTGACCCCAACCATCCGCGACTATGCACCATTGGAACGCGAAAGTGCTGATTAAAATGTCGGCGATGTCCCACGGAGGTAACTGAAATTCATTGGTAGGCCTGTTAATGCTTTATATAAAGATGCCAAAGCCATTCTCCGAATGCAACGCCATAGCGATAATATTGAAAAGTGCCAGAATTATTGGTAAGGCTCGGGCCTACAAGCCTAAAGACACCTATGCGACGTCCCTCGCTGTCCCTTTCAGTGGCGCCCGGAGATGGAGGGGGTGCTGGCGACTGCCGTCCGTGACTCGGATCAATGGGTCTCCATGTTGGCGGAAATGCTGCAAACCTTCCCAGCCACGGGAAGTTTGAACACGGACATCGGACAGGTGGAAGAAAATAAAAACATCTTCCGGGATCTCGTCGCCGACCTAAAAGAGCTATGTCAGTGTCGGTTGTCAGTTGTCAGACTCTGCAGAGTCTACCGTTTCCCACATAATTGAAGCGAAAACAAAGTAGTATGCGGCGGGCTTTGCTTCAATATGCTATGCTAATAGTTGAGTTTTGTGAACAATATAAACACTTACCTAACAGTGACATAATGCCCCTGGCAGTTGGCAATATCACGTCCGTGGTTCGTCGTCGTCATGCTCGCTCTATTTCTTACCGCCTTGTTTTCCTTCTCCCAGTGAACGGAGACCTGGACCTGAACCTTCTTCCACTGGAGCACCACTATTTAAACAAGACGGCGTTCAGCGAGGTCGTGAGTACCAATTAACACTTAACAGTCATTGACAACTTATCAGGGCTCAGCCATCTATCAAAAAGGACTAGCGTTATCCATGGTGCGTCCCGTCCATGATTATTCCGTCCGTTCGTGACCGGTCTCTCGCCCGTGACCGTCCTGCCAGACCCATGCCGTGGTATCGTTCTGTCGGGAGCCGCCCCGCTCCGTGGCATCTGTTTCGGCCGTGATACCTATCCCGTCCCGTGAACCGTCACCCGTTCCACGATACCGTCCCATCCCGTCCCGTCCGTAACCCGTCCCACTCCTCCGTCCCCGTCCCCTGCCGTGTCCCCAGGCGCCGGAGCGCCACTTCCAGCTGCGCCGCCAGCCGCGGGCAGTCGCGCTCCGCGCCGACCTGCTGCGCCGGGCAGACGAGGCGGCGGCGCAGCTGGCGCGCCACGCCGCCGCCGCCGCCGCCGTACCGGTCCGCTCGCGCTCGGCGCCGCGCCGACCCGACACCGCCGGTCAGTGGACGTCGTCACGCAGTCCTTACACTGCCAATGGAGCGTCACAGACGCGACGGGGCATCACAACCCACGAGCGTGCCTGAGTTGAGCCGAAACGGGCTGTGAGATGGCGGTGGCGCTTACTTATATAACTGCCACTAGATGGCAGCAGCAGTTAACGCCTGAATATATGCTGTGCCGCATTGCTCGTAGTAGAGACGGCAGCCCAGCGGTTATGCGGGGCCGCATACAGGACTGCTTACTTTAGAACGATGTGTTTCTACAACAAAGATTCGTGCCAATGCTGACCCGGTTGAAACTGTGTAGTGTGTACTATTTTTTATAGCACTGGCCCGACATGAGCCGTGTCCGCCTGCCGGCAGGGCTGCTGCGGACGCCGTCCCGACTGCCGCTCGGCGACGGCGAGGGACGCCGCTCGCTGCCCTCGCTCGGGCTTCTACCGCACCAGACTCGAACGGTCAAACTGCTGGACATCTCCGAACAGCCGGCCTCGCACGGAAAGCGCCGCAGGAAGGCCTCAGGTGGGGAGAGCCGCCCGGCACCAGGCGCAGTCACCACAAGGGGGGGGGGGGACGCGAACAAACTGAGATCTGAGGGTGTGCAATGCAGGCGATATTGATGGGTTTTTCGGTGATCATGTGGTCGATATGTAACTAATCACGAAGTGATAAGTGTTTTTGATGAAGGAAAATGTTCTAGATCATCTGAACTTCGGGAACTTGTCTAGCACAGCTGTCAGAATATTCTGACTAGACATTCGCCGACTCCCCAACTGACAGCCAGTCCCATTGACACATTTTGTCCCCGTCCCAGCTGAGAGTGGGACGTCCTCACGCGGCGGCGGGCCGGAGGAAGGGGAAGCTGCCCAGGAGGAGACAGTCGCGCCCACACCAGACTACGCCGCCGGTTTGCAGTGCACGCCGACTCCGGCTCCGGCCGCTACGGTCCCAGCCCCGGCGGCGCGCGGCCCGGTTACAGGTCAGTCCAGACTCCAAAGCCCGCCTTTACGGATCCGGCTCGGCTGCGGGAGCCCATGAGGTGTCACTGACTGTCGGTGGCCATGTGTCGGTTATGTGTCGCCAGGACTATCCAGCTACAAATCACATGTATCAGTGACTGGCGCCAGAACTATCCATCTATCAGTGACTGTCGCCATCTCCGTCAGTAATGTGTTACTGTCCGTTTATCATCGGCGTGTCGCCAGAGCTGTCCCTCTGCTAACCCCGTATCACCAGATAGTAGATACAAATGATTCGTGACCTACTGCCGTCTCCAGGGGTGGCGAGGCCGCCCTGTGTGGACCCACAGCCTGCCGCGGTCTCCACACTCGGACCCAGCGTCAGCGCGGCCCCGTACCGTCCCGGCCCGTCCATGTACGCTCCGCAGCCGCCGGCGCAGCGGCCGGCCCGTCCTGCCGCGGGGTGTCCCGGCTCACATCTGGAGCAGGTCAGTTCGCCAGTGATCGGGTCCCGTCCGGGAAAAAGCTGGCCGCGTATCATAGAGCTGTCTGTGGAGAGTGGCTCGCTGTTGTCTGAAAGGCAGCATTCTTTGGTTCGCCGCGGTTGTTTGGAAGGCTGGTGGCTCGCTGTTGTCTGGAAGGCAGTTAGCCTGGTGTCTGCTGGGGAACACCTGGTGACTCAGCGCTGTCTGGGAGTCACCCCGGTGCTGTTTGGGGAGGAAGGGTAGCTCGACCTCGTCTCCACCCGCGGATCCCGCTGGACCAGCCGCGTCTGTCCTCAGCTGCTGTTTCGGCGGGTGATGGGCGCTGACACGGGTCACGCGCCGCAGCCAGTGGCGCCTCCGCCGCCGCCGCCGCCGTGTGCGCCCCAGCCGCCGCCGGCGGCAAATGAGGTGAGCGGACCGCCATCGCCGGTCTGGTGGGAGTCGATCGCGAATCCTAGCCACCAATAAATCGCCGGGGTCTTATGAGCCTCGATGTTCTTTGTCGCATTCTTCCTATAGCGCATATTACATACGCTTTCACCGTCAAAGGCGCTCCATAGACATGTTCTTAATTTTGGTCGTGGATGCGTTAAACATTATCATTTGGAAGCAGGACCAATGCTAGAAAACATGCAGCTCCAACGTGTGAGGAAAAGAAAGTTGGCATCTACGAAATAAGCCGAACTAGAAGACCCATGTCAGTGCCGAACCCTCCCTCCCTCAACCAGTCACGATGAACGGGGTACTGCTAACTGAAGACACTCATATTTGACTGTTAGTCGTTTGCATGCTCTGAAATGATTAGCCATATTAACTGTCTTGTATGCCTTGCAATCAATCACCATGCTTCTGGCCGTCTCCCCGCCCCAAATCCCCTTCACTCACCGCCGTCAGTCGGAGCTGCACGGTTCGGGGGCCGGTCAGCAGGCGGCCGCCGCCGCCCGGCCGCCGCTGACGCTGACCCGGGAGCAGATGCTCGAGGCGCAGGAGATGTTCAGCACGGCCAACACGGCCACCCGGCCGGAGAAGGCGCTCATCCTGGGCTTCATCGCCGGCTCCAGGGGTGAGCGGCGTCCGGCGCCGGTACCGAGCGACCCGAGAGACGGGTCGTGAGCGCCGTCCGTCGGCGGGGGTAATCTGAGCTGGCCTGCCGGAGGGGGAGGGGGCAGGGCGGGGAGAGCGCGTCGAGCCTGATCTTATCGTCGCGGCAGGGCGTTATGATATGTATGTGGCGGGGGGGGGGGGGGGGGGGGGGGAGAGAGAGATTGAATGAGATTACGTGCAGCCGGTGGTGTGTCGTTCCTGTCGAGTGTCCAATGTTGCAGACATTTTCTTGACACTTTGACCTGGCAATAACGATTGTTCGATATACCGCACGCTTCCAGTTTTCAAAGCTCGTCTCATATCAATTGGGCTCATAAATGAAGTGTGTTTGCAATTATTGAATGAGACTGACATAGAAACTTCACCCTGCTGCAGTCTGAAAGAATACCAAATTACCGTCTCAAACTGAGCAACTGACGCTGCGTTATCACGCTGTCGCTGCCAGAGAACCCGTGTCCGCACCTGGGAGACGTGGTCACCATCAAACTGTCCGAGTCGGTCGAGCGGCTGGCGGTCGCCGACGCCGGCCAGAGCGCCGCCGTCCTGGCCGAGACACACTTCCAGATGAACTACGTCACCGGCGAGTGGAAGCGCATCAAAAAGTTCCGCCGCCTGGCCAGCTGAGCGGTGTGACCGGATCGGGGCCGCGGTCGGCAGAGCCGAGCGCCGGGGCGCGCGGCACGCCGCCGTCAGCGAGGACCGAACCCTTTCCACTTTCCGAGTGTTGCTGTCGCTTGCTCCATTTGATTTTAGCCTGCGACCGCTTTGCGTATGACTCGGCGATGTTACATTTGTTCAACGACTACTGGTCATAAACATAGATGATTCAACAAGCGCTGTTATTATTCTGTTTTAGGACGCAAAGGGAGCTATTTTGAGACTAGCATATGAATGTAATTTATATCGCATTGAGGTGAATCACGTCAAAACCGTGATATGAATTTGGCTAGCGAGCACGCAGCTGTAAGTTAAAAACGAAGTGTCATCCTTCTATCCTAAAACGCCCACATTCCCCTCGCCACAAACATATACGCTACACACCGAGCAGATGCGCCGCGAAAATCGAATCATTTATTTCTCTGCTTGAGGAAGTGTGCAACTCAAGATACAACTTAGAACCATCAGCGCAGTAGTAAACGGTTCAAGTAACACCACCGGTGGGCGGTCTGTTAATTACACAATCAAGAGCGCAGACGGAACACGTTAGGCTCGTTACCGAGTGTTGAATATGCACATAATCATAATCAAAAAACAATTTGTCGGCAGGTTGCACTACAGTTTCTACCCGAATAGTCGCAGTGAGTACAGCCGACAGCGCCGACGGAAGATGAAAACGAGCCGCCTGCTGCGAACTGATCCAAAAAGTTGGCTGCACCAATCAGCGCAGAGCGCCCAACTCACCAGATTCGGCGGCGAGGACGTACCTCTGTCCAGCTGACGAGGCAGCGTCGTGGGCCACGGGACGGCCACCGCCGCACCATCAATACCACCGTCGTATAATCTCAGAATTCTCATAAAATTCGCACACTGTCAATAATCGGTAATCGGAGGACGAAACCTATCATTAAAATCACCTGCTCAAGGACTGACATAAGAAGAAACGAATCATCAGTCGCACACACTCGCAATGACTCGGCGCACGTGTCCACTGTTCACTCACTGTCCGGCGGCGTCACCTCGAGTCCCGCACAGCCGCCCGTCGCCTCTGCGCGGCCTAGACGAACACCTTGGCGAGCGCGTCGGCGCCGCCGGACGCAATGTACGGCTTGGTCGGGTGGAAGCCGACACAGTGGATGCTCTCGTCGCTCTTTTTGCGGTGCGCGGTGATCTCCTGGACGCACTGTTTGGTCTCCAGGTTCCAGAGGCGCACGCTGCAGTCGTGGCTGCCAGAGAGCAGGTAGAGCCCGTTGGGGTCGACGGCCAGGCTGGTGACGGCGTCCTGGTGCGCCACCATCGCCTGCACCACCTTGCCGGTGACGTTATCGTAGAATCGTATGTGGCGGTCCTCATGGGCGGCCACCGTCACCGGCATGGTGGGGTGCGAGACGACGCAGTTGAGCTGGTCGCGCGCCGCGCCGCCCTCCACGTTCTGGTTGGACTCGAGCTGCACCACCACCTTGGAGGTCTCCAGGTCGTAGACGGCGCAGCGGCCGCTGGTGTAGGCCACCACCATGTGGCTGCAGTCCTCGTGCACAAAGTCCACCGAGCTGGGCACGCCCATGGCCGGCTCGGCGGCGTACGACTGCAGCAGTGGCGCCTTGCTGCCGGGACTCCACAGCTTCACGGTGCCGTCGGCCGAGCACGAGAGCAGCTGCGGCTTCTGCGTGTGGAACGCCAGGCCCCAGACGGCGTCCGTGTGGCCACTCAGCGTGAGACTGAGCACGTCCGGGTCGTACGCGTCGTACGGGTCGATGTTGGAGTTGGGCACGTTCCAGACGCGCACAGTGCCGTCCACGCCGCCCGAGTAGCACTGCTCGCCGGTCGGGTTCATGCTGACACACAGCACGGCGCCCACGTGGCCGCGGAATGTGTAGATCGGCTCCACGTCCAGAAACGCCGACTTCTTGGCAGGAATAGTGCGCTTCAGGTTCCACAGCTTCATCGTGTGATCCTCACTGGCTGTGACCAGCACTGGCTCAATGGGATGGAAGGCCAATGCCCTGATCCCATCAAAGTGGGATCTCAGCGTGTACTTTGCATTCCACATCTTTGAGTATGACTCCTTGCTTGCGACTGCATCATCATACATACCCTCTGCATCATTGGAGACAGTCAGCTGGGCAAGTTCTCCCAGGCCCATTTGTTCAAGAGTTTCATCATTCACACCAACACCATACTGTCCAGCACTTTGCCTGGCCTGTGGCTGCTGGCGTTCTGAATCCACCATTCTCACACCACTGTCTTCCCAAGGGTTCACTATGTTGCCAATGTTCCCAAAGTTGAACTCTAGGGACTTCAAAGCCATCACCATACTTGATGCATCAGACTCATCATCACCTGCACTCTTCTCCTCTTTTACAGTGTTGATCTCTTCACTTTTCCAGTCATCATCATCATCATCTCCATCATCCACTTCAACACCATCATTCAAGAAGTCAAAGTTTTCTAAAACAGCCTGCTCTGCTTCCCTCAGCATGTCCTCAGATAAAAGCCCTGCTCTGCTCTGTGCTCCTGCTTTTGACTGTCCCTCTCCTTTGGCAATCACTGGCTCACTGTTCACAAGTGGTGGGCTACCATTTTTGTTCTCTTTCAGTCCTAGCAGGGATCTCACCCTATTTGATCTCACATCAATCACAGTGTCTGTGTAGCCAATCTCATGTAAGTACTGCCTTAGAAGCTGTCGACCTTGACGCCAGGAAATATTGCTGTTTGCTGTGATCATTTGATCGCCCTCCATGATGTCTTCTTGACTGCCCTCATCAAACACTGGAGGCTTCAGGTCACCTTGTGAGAGCTCAGCACCATATTTGAGCTTGTGATACCTAGCCCGTTCCTGTTTCAAGGCGTGCTCCAGCATTTTTATCCTCCTCACCAAGTCGTTCTTGAGATTTTCTTGTCCCTTTCTTTCTCCTTGTAGAAAAGCAATTTTTGCCTCCAGCTCTGCTCTCTCAACATCCCACTTGGATCTCTCCAGCTCAAACTTTGCCCACTCATGTTGGATGTAGTGCAAGATCCCGGGTATTGAATATGCATTCCTGGGGTTGTCATCTTGCTTTGAACCAACCGACATCCCTTCAGTCACTTGACCATTATGGTTTTGAACAGACATGTCAGCCTCACCAGCTGCAACTGTCATGACCAGTACTTACTGATCGCACCTCATTCAGCTAAGCTTGAGCTTGAAGCCCAGGTTGAAGTAGCCGGGCAGACGTGCATTCTCATTCCAATTCTCTGCGAACCGTCATTGTCCTTGGGCATCCAGACTATAACAGTTAAAAATCCACCAAAAATGACTTCATTAAGCACTCCTTCTTCCCAAAATCGACAGTTCGACCCATTCAGACAGGACAGACCCATTGCAATTGGGAGACAGACATCGCCCAACACACAAGCCCAAAACACAAACAATTGATAATAATTGACGCACAGCACCGTTGCTCGTCGCAGTTCTCATTCGCCATTTGTTTTGTCTAGAGATGTATAAGTACTTTTTCAAAAGTAATGAAACGGCATCAACAATACTTTGATTCTAAAAAATTAAATCTAGTTAATTTTTTGATAAAACGTTGATGTTTAGGTAATTTGTGCATTACTGAAAAGCTGGCTTAAAGGTGAAAAATAACTTCAAAGTACCTGCTTTAACTTTTACTGCAAAAAGTAAAAGCAATGCGGACATAAGACTGCATTAGGAACCAAAAATAAAAGCCTACTTAAATCATTTTTTATAGACACACGCATTACCCCTCATTTATTCTTTTTCATGCTTTGCCAACAATCTTGCAGATTCTAACAAATACCAGCAATAGCTATGCGTTGAAGTGTTAGCTTCCTTACAAACTACTTAGCTTGCTACTTAGATCCAAAAACAATTTATCAAGTAGATCCGCAAATTCAGCTTGTCCTTATTTTGTTACGATTCTCAAACCTCACATGTTTGTTCCTACTGCTTGCTGCATTGGAGTTCGAAGAAGATAAAACATGTCGAAGTGTAAAAATGCAGTATTTTAGTGGTACTCTTTTTCTACATTTCTGATGCACGGGACGTTTTCGACGCGTTAGGAAAACAAAAACCAAAAACAATAAAGTTGAAGCTTACTGTTACTGGCTTGTATGATGTAAACTGAGTGTCTGATAATTTTGACTGTTGGCCGCAACAGTAACACAGTGTATATAAATGGCCGCAATTTTTGTATTTAATTTCCTATGGAGGATTTGCATAGTTACGTTAATGATACAATGACAATGGGTAATAGTAATCCGTGCGTGGTTTAGGTATTCCTTTTTCAATTTTCTTATGAGTGATGGCATATTTAGCTACATTTATTACTAAGCTGGAGTTGGTCATGTGATGAAATGAATACTGTATGAGGTAGGGACAGTTATACCGATTCTAACAATATCAAATGACGAATTGAAGAGTGAAGACTGAAACAAGACTGTGTGAGAAAATATCGCTTCGGTCTCCTAGCTGAGCGGCGGAACTGTGTGGAATTGTGTGTACTGATCAGCCTTGCAGATTAGATGCACCGACCACTCGTTACCTTCAGCCGTGCGCCACGCCGGAGCGAGGAACCCGTCCCTGGCAGAGGATCAAAGGAAGACGAATGACAATGTGAAACCTGTTTGTGTGGTGGTGGATATGCGTAAAGGAGATTAGAAGCAGACAATAGCACAAAATAACGTAGTGTGGTGGTGGAACAATAGCGTAGGGATAGACGGGTGAAGGTTAGACCGAGATACGCGTGGGCTCGTAAACAGCGGGGGACTGGAGAACAATCGATAATGTATAGAATGTCATTATAAAAACGGGCGTGCAAGAGCTACTAACGACTGTTGGTGGGATATAAAAGAGCTCTCCTTCAAACCGGGGACACTCTCTCTGCAGTCCGAAACACTGTGCAGTGCTCCGACTCGGCGGTACGCTCCACCAGCAACCCCACAATGTAAGTCGTGAATTGCATTACCTTTGGTCGGCCGTGCCGACCAAAGGTGAGGTAATACCTCATCCCCACTAACGTTCTCTATTTACAGATACTGATTCCGGCGACAACAGGCCCAGGCTATTCACCGAGCTACCCTAGTATTCTTTACAGGTTTTACAGTTTCCCCTAGCACTTTCCACAGGTCCATAGTACGTACGAGGTGAACCGGGCCGATGAACTACACGGCGTTATCGTGTCCGTTTAACTTCTTCCTTTTACAGAGCGCAAGACTACGGCCTACGGATGGAGCCACCAACAAACACTCCCCCGATGCCAAGGCTCAGCTTTACCCGCCCCAAACCACCGAAAAGCTCGGTACATAATCGAGCGACCAATAAGCGCTCTACACTTTGGTGATTCTGCCATTTTGGTTTGGCACTGTTTCGGCATTCTGTTTCGATTACTTTTGGCACTGTTTTGGCAACTTGTTCGGCACTGTTTCGGCCCATTCCGTTCCGAATACTTGTTCGGCACTGTCTTGACACTGTTTCGGTCATTCTGTTTTCGGTAACCTTGTGCTTCGGCATATTGTTCGGTTATGTGTTTTTAGCACTCTATTTCGGCCACCTTTATTTACTACCACGGTAACATATACCGTGTATTCTCAAGCCTGAATCCGCCCTTTTTGGCAATGTTTACTTTTTGGCTTCTACGGACTCCAGGCATTGTTCAATCATTGACGTTTACCCTTTCGGCCTGTTTGAATATATTTTATCCCACTGTACGTGTCTTTGTGTGATGGTGTGATGAAGGGAATGGAGGGATATGATGTGACGAAGGGAGACAGGGCTTCGGAGGGGTCGGGCGGAGACCAGCGGGGCATGCGTACAACACGGTGTGCAGCAGAGTCGGTATCTACAAATCCCCTAGACGTAACTAAACACTTGAGGCAACAACTGGGTACACACAGGGACCACTTAAATCACACTGGGGGCTCTTGCGGTATTTTAAAATCTGTTCTGATCGAACAGAACCTTGTGCTGTGTACCCACCTTGTGATGTTGTGACGTGACTATTTGAGCCAGTGAAGTGATGTTGCTATCCGAAGTACGCCCAACCCCGCGACACGCTGATGATTCCCCGCTTATGTTTGCATGTTTGTATGTTTGTCCGACATACATATATCATCTTCAACCGATACCTGTATTTTAACAGGGTTTGTCACCATCCCATGTGCTAACAGTATACTGTCGTGTGTAATATTCCTAACGCTTGTTTAATTTATTCTACAATCAGTCAATTTTTGGTGGGTGATGGAGACAATTAGTTTTTGTGGAGTGCTGTTACATGTTATGATTCCGGCACTTCCTCCCCGACATGATACTAATGCGCAATATTTTGTTTAAAGGTCCGACGAGATCCGACGCAACTCGACCGAAATCTGCAACGACTACGACAAGACCGACGGGGACGGCTATGACTCAGACCCCGAGTCATATAAATTCGTCCGAGTCACTCCGCCACCTCCGTCACCAGATGATGAGGACTGGGACCAGGAGGCGGCGGAGTGGATGGCGACCCTATTAGCCGCTGTTAGTAAAACTGAAATGGAAAATAAAACTAATTAAAAATATTTTTCTTTGTGTTCTAAAGCGGGCTAACAGGGGCGACTAATCAAACCCGACCTGACACGACGATGAACAAAGAGTACCTAATAACGTAACTCAGGAAACGGACTGACTGACTGACGTGTAGCCATCTACTCAAGTATACACTATGTAACCTGCCGTGTGTGCGTTGTCCGACCGTATACGTTGAAGAGTAGGGCAAGGAATAGGTAGCCCACAGAAACCACACCGTCTGTTCACGAGGAACAGGATGGTCGTCGCAGCCTGGACGCGTGGGAGCTGGGGGGAACCGGTAGTTCGGGTATTGCCCCACCGTTCTACCGGACATACTCGCATAGCAGAGGGTGGTCCTCTGGGGGAACTATGCCCACCGAACATACACCGGCCGGGTATGGGTGGTATTCTCGGTCAGCTCACGTCTTAGGTTTAAGGGCCAGGCGTACAGTGGCAGGGACAATAGGTCACTTGTACCAGCGACAAAGTACCAATGCTAATGATGTTTCTTTCTAGCATGGTCAAATCGGATGATGAAGGACACGCAAAGGCGGGTGCAGCGGGAAACCCCTCCGCAACCGCACCGCCAGCACCGGAGGAAGAATACTACGAGTACGAGACGGCGGGTACAGGACATCCGGTTGCGAGTGCAGCTGGAAAGAACGCAATGGGCGGCATCGGAGGACGACCACCTCCTCCTCTTCCGCCGCTAGAGCCATCTGCTCCAGGTCAAGGTCAGTCCCGATCACAGTGGGAGACGGGGAATGAGACTAGAGGTCACCAATTTCATGCACTTAGAGATCCCGATGATCGGGGAACCGGTCATTCCGACGCTTTTATTCTGCGTCACCTGTTCTCATTCAAAGGGGAATATAACGGCAAAGCGATCAGTGATTGGCTTCAAAAAGTGGACCTCCTCAGAAAAATCACCAACATCCAGGACGAGGAACTGCTGCCGTTACTATTTCTACGAGTAGACACCAACGTCATCCCGTTCCTAGAAGGCTTGCGTGATAGACTAAGTCCGTCACAGTACACCTGGAACAGGGTGAAGCAGGCGCTCCTAGAACAATATGGGGGAGTGACCAACCCAACCACCCAGGTGAACAGACTACACTCTGCACGAATGGGACGAGACACTCCGGTTAGGAAGTTTGCATACGAAATTGAACGTTTGACTCGGCTGGCATACCCCGAGTTAGCCAGCGATGTCGGTTCCCCTGAACAGCGAGACACCCAGAAAAACATTCTGAACCGCATCGCCTTGGAACAATTTATATCAGGCCTACCACCCATGCTGAGTCGCCCTGTCGTGGAACGTCAGATCAGCGACTTCGAGGAAGCTGTCCGTGTCGCCGCTCACATGGAAGAGGTGAACGCCAGGTATTTCCGGAAGTCAACCATCAACGCCATGTTCAATGACTTAGGAGACCATTGTGACAACGCAGGTCAGGCATCTTATGACAGCAGCGACCGGAGCGACAACCACCAGCCCCGATTCCAGTCCGGCCGTGGTCGAGGAGGCGCTCGAAACCTAACACGAGGAGGCCGAGGACGGCGACCAGCCTACCAGACTCGTCGGAACCAGGAAGAGAACCAGCAGAATGGGCCCTTCCGAACCGATTTTCATGGACAAGCAGCTGGAAACCAGCCCAGGTACGAGTCAAAACCGAGATGTTATCGATGCAATAGTCCGAATCACCTGATTCGCCACTGCCCTCAGCCGCAATGTCCCTTCTGTAACGAGAACCACAGAGCTGAAGAGTGCACGAACATCGTGTGTGCGTGCTGCAAGCTACCTGGACACACGGCTAACCGCTGCTCAAAAAACTCGCAGGGCCGGAGTCCTCAGCCACCCACCAGTTAACAGTTTTATCCGCCCGTAGCCAGGAGGTATATGCGCTCATAGACAGCGGAGCGTCTCACTCGCTTCTCGACTTCGATGCGTACAAAACCCTCAGTGACAACCCCATCGTGACCTCAGATCTGTCATTGAAATCCGTCACCGGTCAAGCACTAGAGCTGATCGGATGTGGAGAAGTAACCTTCTCTCTCGCTCCTGGGCTAACGGTGACCCACTTGTTTCATATAGTCAGAAACCTCAGCCCATATGAAGCCATCTTAGGGCTAGACTTCTTGGCCGAGCCCAGACACCAGATTCATCATGATCTTTCCAACTTCTTGCTCCATGTCAGAGGGCACCCCGTCCGTCTGTTCGATTCACAGCAACAACAACCGTGCTCGCCCATCATACCTGTGGCAGCGGTAGGCAGACATCAGCATGTCAGCCCCCACTCGGTTACTTTTATCCGAGCACAGGTTAACCCCGACACGATTCAACGCATCGAATCGTCTCCTCAGGACTCCTGGGAGTTCCATCCGCACAACCAGAATGCGGACGAGCCAGTCAAGCCCCTGCGCTGCATCATTGAAGCCGACCGAATCGGCGAAGGACTCATGATCGGAATCGCCAACTACACCTCCCGGAGTTACAAGTTCCGGAATGACGAGCCGCTGGGATTCCTCACACAGGCTCAAGTCATACCATTCTCTGAGCTGCTGAGCCCCAGCACGGATGAAGCGCCTGGTGAAGAGACAGGCACAGCTTCACAGGACCACGCCGTCGTGACAGCGCATCTAGGACCTCCCATGCAACAGGTGAGACAGAGACAAGAGTGTCCCTCTAGAGCCAGCCCTTCAGGCGATACGAAGACACGGTCGTCTTTGGAACCATCGGATCACAAAGAATTTCTAGCAGCATTCAAGTACGGAGACCTGGACGATAACCACCTAGCCCAAGTCCAGAACCTCCTGGTGGAATTTCGAGACTGCTTCGCCCTCGATCACGATCCCTTGGGGTTGTGCACCAGGATCACGCATGACATCAAGACCCTGACGGACGAACCAGTCGTTTCTCAACCCTACAGGATTCCGAAATCTCAAGAACCTGAGGTCAGGAAGATCATTCAGGAAATGTTGGACAAGAAATTGATTCAAAAAAGTCATTCAGAATACAGCTCACCAGTGGTGCTGGTGGAGAAACCAGACAAAAGCCTCCGACTATGTGTCAACTATCAAAAGTTGAACGCCATCAGCAAGAAGCGGACGTTTCCTCTTCCCAATCCAGACGAACTCCTGGCCAAGGTAGGTGAAAACCACCCGAAGTGGTTCAGTTCGTCTGACTTGGCCGCCGCCTTCCATCAGGTGCCCATCAAGGAAAGCGATCGTCACAAGACCGCCTTTGTCCTACCATGGGACAAGCTCGAATTTCGAGTATTGAGCATGGGGCTCTCCGAGAGCCCATACACATTTGCACGACTTGGCATGGAAATCTTTGACGATATCCTGGCCGACGAAGGACTGGTTCTGTTCATTGACGACCTGTGCATGTACAGCCCAACGTTCGAGCATCATCTGGGAACGTGGCGACGAGTTCTTCAGCGGTTACGGGAGAACAACCTGAAACTCAAACCTTCAAAAACGCATCTGTTCTCAACGGAGGGTCTCAAGTTCTTAGGTCGACATATCGGACCAAGTGGAGTTGCTCCAAATCCTGCCAAGATTCGATCAATCAAGGAGTATCCCACCCCACAGAACGCGAAGGATGTGAGATCCTTTGTGGCATTGTGTTCTTACTTCAGGAAACATGTCCCCAATTTCGCGACAATTGCCACACCCCTTAACGCTCTCACGAGAAAAGGGATCCACTTCAACTGGACCCCTGAGTGTAACGCGGCATTTGAAGCTCTCAAAGATGCCCTGGTCAACTCCGATGTACTGGCATATCCCGATTTCTCCCCTAACCGTCCCTTCATCGTCGCTTCAGATGCAAGTGACAAAGGTGTGGGAGGATGGATCAGCCAGGAAACAGAAACAGGTGAGAGGCGTCCCATTGCCTTCTATTCACGTACGTTGAACAAGGCAGATAAAAATTACAGTACTATTGAGAAAGAAGCATTGGCCATCGTTTCTTGTATTCAGGCATTCCATTATTACATACATGGACGATCTTTTGTTCTGGAGAGTGACCATGCCCCTCTAAAATATGTGCTTAGTCATGCCCAAAAGGGAAGAGTCCAGAACACTCGCCTGGAGCGATGGAAATTAGCCTTACAAGGTCTGAACATGACAGTACATGTTCCTGGTCCAAAGAATGTCGTAGCTGACTCTCTTTCTCGCGGAGCGGTACAGGACGACTGGAAAGATCTCCAACGCGAGCTAACCTTCGATGACCCCGACATCGGCATTGGTATAGCCGCCCTGTTCTCGACAACTTCAGAAACAGAGGGCCAGACCTCGAAAGACGGGGACCAGGTCACGGCAGACGGTGTCGAACAGACCGCTGCCGCAACAGGACCTCGAACCACAACGAAAACCTCTGGTCGACCCACTGGAGCCCGCAGGAGGACTGGATCCGTCCTCTCGGAGACCTCACGCGTAGCAGCGCCTCCGACAACTTCCAGAATCACTCCACAGCGCGCAGCCTCTCCCGAGGCGGAAGTCAACTCTGGACAACCATCTGTCGGAGATCGCCAGACTGCAAAGGTCAGACCCATTGTGGATACCATTGATTGAAACGTTGGAAGGGAAACGGGTCCGAGGCAACCGTCGCCTCTGGCGTGACCTACCGTCGTATCACTTGAATAGCGAGGGAATCCTATGTTATCAACCCACGGAGGCTGACCCAGTACGAGTGGTGGTACCCCGTGAGATGACCCCTCAGCTAATTGCAGAGCATCATAGCCATCCTTTGGCAGGCCATTACCATGCAAAGGCTGTACAGGAACACCTGAGCAGACAATTCTATTGGCCTTCGATGACGTCAGATGTGAAAGCCTACTGTGACAGTTGTGTCAAATGCCACAGCACGAAACGCAACCGGCGGGCACTCCATGCCCCTCTGGGTAAGACCCCAGTCACATATGGACCATGGGAAACGGTTCACACCGACATCATGGGTCCTCTCCCCGAAACCCCTCAAGGATACCGTTGGATCCTTTTGATCGTGTGCGCCTTCACCAAGTTCGTGGAGCTCGTTCCTCTACAGGACACCACAGCCGAAACGGTTGCCCAAGCCTTGGTTGCAACTTTTTTCCGATACGGCATCCCCTACTACCTGGTGTCAGACAACGGTCCCCAATACCGTGCGTCGCTCCTTGCTGAAATCAACCGGTTACTTGATGTCCGACATGTTTTCATTTCTGCCTATCACAGCCAAGCTAACTCCAACGTAGAACGGATGTGTGGAGTTAGTGAAAACCATGCTAGCTACGGCGCTAGATCGAACGCAGCGGGAATGGCACGTATTCCTGGGTGCATCCCAGTACGCAGTGAACTCCCCGTTCCAAACCAGCAACCGCTGGAGCCCAGCGTTCCTGATGTACGGCAGACAGTTTTAGGTGCCGATAGAACAAGCGCTGGCATCAAACCATCCGACTATTCCGCAGAACTTTCTGACCTGGTGACCCAGTTAAGGAACGGCAACGTACCGCTATCAGCAAACGATCGAGAACCAGAAGACCGCGAGACGATACCAACGACTACTACAACGACGAGCACGAGACAAGAAGTACGAGCTCGGAGATTGGTCTACCTAATCGTCCTGCCGTCAAACCAGGAGATGCTTCAAAACTGACAAAGAAATGGGAGCCTGGATACGTGGTAGTGGGACTTCACGACAATGGCCTCACGTACGAGGTAGGAAACCAGGCTCGAAGCATCCCCCAGAGAAAGTGCATTGTGACCGTCTCAAACCCCAGAATGTCTCATCTGTGTATCGGGACGCCTTGAGGAAAGTCCATACCTTCAGGAGGATCAGGCTCCCTCAGTCGATAGTAGCGATGTTAGTGATTCAGGACCGGACGACGAACAGGACACAGACTTGGTTGGACTAGCTCTGCCCAGACCAGAAAGGGCCAGACCTCTGACAAGGTCAGACAACAGGATCAGACAGCGGAGTGACTAATGTATTGGACCTAGGAACCAATAGACTGAGCTCAGATAGCTCCGAGCCATTAGAGACAGCTGATTCGGAAACCCCTGATGATGACGGCTACTATATGACGATTCCCTCACCGCCTGTCGTTCCTCGAAGGTCGAGCAGAAGGCGTCAAGCACCTCAACGTTTTTCCCCTTAACCCCATGCGACCAGTAACCCTATCATCCACTAGCGATTGATCCTACCCGTTTTGTTTAGGCGGCTGGTGTATTTGGTCTGGCTACTGCTGTTGTCCCGAGACGTCGGAGGGGACCAAAACCAGGCGAAGAGCAACTTCATCACGGGGTGTACTCCAGCCCCTGGGTGAAGTAATAATCACGGGTTCTTATGACGGAGGAATATCTCACCACCATCAGCTTGGTGAGTAGATGAGCAAGCCCATACCTCCCTCCTGGAACAGTATCTCGGGTAGAGCAGCATCTACAAGCCGTGAGGGGCCAGGTCGAGTCCGACAAAGTTTCCGGTGATAGACGCATTGACGGCCACGTGGAAGAAAAATTCTCCACCGCCTTCAAAGAGGACCTTAGCGCTACCAACAAACTCTCAATTCTGTTAAACGAACTATCCGGGAGAATGACGCCCGGCACGTCGCGGCTTAGTAACATCGTAAGTGACGTGGAAATATTTGTTGGATTTAGTACCGAGAGAGACATTGAAAGTCATTCCGGCCAAATCGCTTCACTGGCCAACCAAACTGAAAACATATTCACCGTGTTGACCAACAGTTCAGTTATGTTAAAACTGTAGCTTCACAAACTCTCCAAACGGAGAAGAATCATTCGAATCAAAGCTTCAATAACGGGGTGACAGCCGCTCTAAGCCAAATTCAGACTGTGGAAGTCGGCTCAATATAGGAGTGGCACATGCTACCGCAGGATTAGAACTTGTGATAGCGACCGACTTAATTCGCGAGGGTTTGGCCCATCACAAAAGGGTCTTTATACCATAAGCGCGCATTGTTGCCCAAGCAGGTGAGGAGCTCTAGCCTGGGAAACTATGGAGGATAAGGTCTTCAGAGATATCCTGTTAAACTTAGGACAACATCTTCCAGTCGGATGGAAACTTTTGTATGAAACAGACGACCATTATTCTACCGTCGTTACATAACCACAGAAACCCACCAACGGAGGGCGGGGTCAATTTTTGCATGCGGATCCCAATCATCAAGGAGTCTGGTAGGTATCAGCTCTACGAAGCATCGCAATGCCTGTGGTTCACCCGAAGTTCCCGGGAAGCTCTTCTTTTCTTACCGATTGACTCCCCTTATTTGGCCATTCAGAAATCAGGATCCGATTTTTTCACGACTCAGCCCGGCAGTCAGGCAACTTCTTCACCATGACAACCGTTCGCGAGGCACAGTGTAAAGGACAAAGCCCTAGGGTTGTGCGCTCAAGGAAGCAGTACAGTCGCCTCGATCTCAAGAAAGCCGTGTTTGTATGATCTGTTTTCAGCCAGCCGACGAACCAGCTGGCCCGGCACAGGTGCAATACCAACGATGGGCCGGTGTTTCACACTTGGTAGGGGATGTGGTTATATGGAGCAGCAAAAGGAACGCTACTGGTCGCTGCTCTAACCAGAACAGGACGAGTGCTCCTCACCACCCCGCCGGGCAATACGAGCTACCGGTACCGGTATGTTCCGCTTACAGCCGGGATGCGAGGCATCCCTTGGGTCAATAGGGTTCCCAGTTACGTCAACGTAAGGGGCATTCAAGATCAGTCTGCGGATGCACCGATAGTGGATCTATTTTCACTCAATTTTTCCATGAGTCTCTGGAGTAATATAACCTCAATGTGACTCCTCCCGTAAATATCTCGTCCTTCTTGAGCCATCTCCGAACCAAGACAGAACAGTAAAGATGCGATGAGACTCCGAACCTTTCAACAACCATTCAGCAGTATGAGCGCTCCAGAATCAATTGTCTCCCTATCATCCCTACCGATGGATATCGAGCCCGCAGAGCCAGATCACCGGATACACTGGTCTACTTGACATTGAATCTAGTGACAGTTCTGCTGCGTCCATAGCGATAGGAAGCTACATCGCCGATAAGGACCTGATGGGTCCGCCGACCGAGCTCCAGAAAGTCACGCCTTGTGAGGTCTCGACGTCGGCGACGCCGAGCCATGGACGTTACCGTGTAAGACCCCTTGAGACGACGACGGGAAGTGCTCATTTGCCAGGTCTAGCAGATGGTCGGCTATATTCGAGTCGAGGTGAGTGCCAACGATCAATTGGGAGCTCGTTGGCGCTCTAAAGCTGCAGAGGGCTTGGAGTATCGACTTGACTAGTCTTGAGACAGATCCATGAGGATCCGAAACGTCATCACCAATTGATGAACGTAGAGTGCAGACCAGATCGCTTCGGTCCAGAACCGTCTCGAATCTTGAGCTACGACATACCATGATGTTCACCATCAACCGCCCCTCTCGATGCCTCTCAGGTACTCGCATTGGCA
The DNA here is from genome assembly GCF_019059575.1 of Amphibalanus amphitrite. Taxonomy (NCBI): domain Eukaryota; kingdom Metazoa; phylum Arthropoda; class Thecostraca; order Balanomorpha; family Balanidae; genus Amphibalanus; species Amphibalanus amphitrite. The sequence goes on from NW_024883268.1 coordinate 101,752, forward strand.
CCGGTGGCAGTCGGCTCAACAACGGTATCTAGGATACCAAAAGGGTCCACACCGAACCCCGACCTCTTGGCTGACAGGTTGACTTCATCCCCAGCAGTCTCTTAGTAGCCTTTTGCTCTCGGTTGGATTCCGAGTACCACCCGACGACGAGAAACAGCGCCCTCTGTTACAACCAAGGCAAACGATCAAGCACCCTCGACTCAACCACCCCCGAAGAATTGCAATCCAGCAGATGGTCGGTCGGTAAACTGTAAATCGCTTAAACATCTGCTCCAACGGGTATCCAAAACTTGTCCTCCCTAGACGTCCCACAAATCCTAAAAATCGGTCAACACAAGAGGAATATGGTTCCGATGATTCAGATTAGCATGTTTTATTTTTGCAACGGAGGATAGAATTCATTATCGGTAATTAACTGACTGCGGTAATTGGCCACAGAACTACCAGCTTCATTAGGTTGGTATACCTATTTCGATCGAGTTGAAGGCGCAGTTAAAATGACACTAAAACGATTCTAAGGGCAAGATGCACAGCACCGGTCAGGGTCTTGGCAAATAGTGCTCTCTCCGGATATCTCCGGCATCCTTTGTAGCTGTCCTTACTTCCTACCAGGCATCCTCTGTAACTGTCCTTACTTCCTATCCACAAAACAAGACATGACTAGACAACCCAGGGAGACCCTAGACAGCAGAGCAGACGCTCAATCGACGACTATTACACCCCAAAGGAGGAAGTCAGATAAACTTTATAAAATAGGGAGGGATGTGAGAAAATATCGCTTCGGTCTCCTAGCTGAGCGGCGGAACTGTGTGGAATTGTGTGTACTGATCAGCCTTGCAGATTAGATGCACCGACCACTCGTTACCTTCAGCCGTGCGCCACGCCGGAGCGAGGAACCCGTCCCTGGCAGAGGATCAAAGGAAGACGAATGACAATGTGAAACCTGTTTGTGTGGTGGTGGATATGCGTAAAGGAGATTAGAAGCAGACAATAGCACAAAATAACGTAGTGTGGTGGTGGAACAATAGCGTAGGGATAGACGGGTGAAGGTTAGACCGAGATACGCGTGGGCTCGTAAACAGCGGGGGACTGGAGAACAATCGATAATGTATAGAATGTCATTATAAAAACGGGCGTGCAAGAGCTACTAACGACTGTTGGTGGGATATAAAAGAGCTCTCCTTCAAACCGGGGACACTCTCTCTGCAGTCCGAAACACTGTGCAGTGCTCCGACTCGGCGGTACGCTCCACCAGCAACCCCACAATGTAAGTCGTGAATTGCATTACCTTTGGTCGGCCGTGCCGACCAAAGGTGAGGTAATACCTCATCCCCACTAACGTTCTCTATTTACAGATACTGATTCCGGCGACAACAGGCCCAGGCTATTCACCGAGCTACCCTAGTATTCTTTACAGGTTTTACAGTTTCCCCTAGCACTTTCCACAGGTCCATAGTACGTACGAGGTGAACCGGGCCGATGAACTACACGGCGTTATCGTGTCCGTTTAACTTCTTCCTTTTACAGAGCGCAAGACTACGGCCTACGGATGGAGCCACCAACAAACACTCCCCCGATGCCAAGGCTCAGCTTTACCCGCCCCAAACCACCGAAAAGCTCGGTACATAATCGAGCGACCAATAAGCGCTCTACACTTTGGTGATTCTGCCATTTTGGTTTGGCACTGTTTCGGCATTCTGTTTCGATTACTTTTGGCACTGTTTTGGCAACTTGTTCGGCACTGTTTCGGCCCATTCCGTTCCGAATACTTGTTCGGCACTGTCTTGACACTGTTTCGGTCATTCTGTTTTCGGTAACCTTGTGCTTCGGCATATTGTTCGGTTATGTGTTTTTAGCACTCTATTTCGGCCACCTTTATTTACTACCACGGTAACATATACCGTGTATTCTCAAGCCTGAATCCGCCCTTTTTGGCAATGTTTACTTTTTGGCTTCTACGGACTCCAGGCATTGTTCAATCATTGACGTTTACCCTTTCGGCCTGTTTGAATATATTTTATCCCACTGTACGTGTCTTTGTGTGATGGTGTGATGAAGGGAATGGAGGGATATGATGTGACGAAGGGAGACAGGGCTTCGGAGGGGTCGGGCGGAGACCAGCGGGGCATGCGTACAACACGGTGTGCAGCAGAGTCGGTATCTACAAATCCCCTAGACGTAACTAAACACTTGAGGCAACAACTGGGTACACACAGGGACCACTTAAATCACACGTCTATGATCGGACAAAGGAATTCTTTAAAAATTAGCATATGTAGAGACGAAGGTTTGGAAAACTGCGATATCTGAGTCACCTGTGGAAGTGATCGTTTCATCCTAGAGCGTAAAGTGAAAGAAAAAAACATCGTCGCACCTCATCTGCCCCTCATGCGACTGTCATCAGCCCGTACTGCCCAGTGCCCAGTATCCAGTCCTGTGTGACCCTGAACGCCATCTGGTGACAGGCAGTCTGTAGTAGATGTCGCTAGCGTAGCTCCAATCCCTCGATTTCCTCTACACCTTACCCTCCTCAGCTGGTCGCCCTCCAGCCGATAATGAAGTCATTCCAGCGTGGCGGGCGGTGCCCAGAGCTGTGTTTACAGGTAACAGCGGCAGGGAAGGGCGTCGGAGTTGGAGGCGTCTCCATATATCACACAGAGAGCACAAGCACGGTTGACCGGCACCACGCCGCGTCCCGCGTCAGCCCCGCTGGGTCGAGATGGCGGAGAAGGGGAAGCGTTAGGGTCAGCGGGTCACGTGAGGTCAAATACCAGCTGAGGTAATGTGGTTATCACCGGATGATAAGTAAATACTCATTTCGGATGATTACTGTCATTGCTTTGCGCATCGTCTAACCGTTTACTTGAGCTGTCTTTCATTGGTCATCATTGTAATTTTTTCCGGACGTTACTCGTCAGTACTTAGAATCGCCCATATCTGCTTGAGTTACAGCTTGCATATGAAAACGTTTACATTGTACAATGGATCTAATCTATCTAGCATACTATAAGGTAAGTCCTTCATTCGTTACTTATCCCTCTACTATTCTGTTCTAGCTCGTGGTATGCCACCAGTAGTCGGTAACTCCTTCTCCGGTGGAGCGCCCTTTTTCTCGTGGCGGCCGATAATCCAGATTTATTGAGCTGATAGCCGATTCAGTTTTTGCGTGTTTGTCTTGGTGCACCGCGATGTATGCAGATGGCTTTGTCACCCTGCATAGTAAATCTGAGCGGAGCCGCCCGGTCGTCCGATCGCAGTCGTCTCGAGTTTATGACGCATGTTGTGATGGAACGGTCGCTGTTTATTGGAGGCAACAGGCAGCCGCCTGAATGGACGATGGGATTAGTCGCGGTGACCGGTGCTGTGCACAGGCCCGGTGCACACCTCCCGTACGCCGGTGCATAGGTGCGAGCCCTCGGTGAAAGCAGCAACAACTCGGAAGCCGACGAGTGCTGAGCCATGGTTACGACAGGTGGTAATTTTCGTACAAACACATTCATTGTGAGATTATTTGTGCATGACGTGATAGTTGAATAATAATCAAGTAGTAATAGCGCCACATGAAGGCATAACGGGTTGGGTGACGAGCTCACAACTAGTTATGACGGTTTTACGTTTTTTAACCACACTGCGACAGTAAAATATATCTTTGCAAGCGTGCCGTGGGATGCGGAAACTGCATCATATGTGGTAGCTTAGGGGCGGTAAACAAAATACATAATTACATGTGACATAAATAATGCTTTTGCAGCAGTGGTAATACCATGTCGACTTATCTTGATATATTCCATGTCTAACAATTTAGTTCACACTTTTGTTGATAAAAAAATACATTATTGCTGATATTCATAAATCAGAGTTGCGGGTAATGCAATTTGTAATGCAATGCACATTGCACACATATGCATTACGAGAAGATGCATTTACTGGTTGACACAAGCTGCAATAGTCCTCCAGCATTTTAAGACTTCTTTGCTTATAGTAGCATCTCCATGCAAACGGCATTACCGAGCGTAATGTTCAATAAAACTAACGATGTCAACTTTCAGGCTGCTGCTGACAGCTCTAATCTGATTAAATGAATCAGCATTTAGGCTAAGTGGTTACCAGCGCCAGCATTACGACCATTTCGGCGACACGGACAAACTGTACCTAGTACACCTTCGCCGGTAGAATGCATGCGCTGCAGCCGACCGACAACAGACGCACTACCGTTTTCCGTAAAAGTTACCTGTTAACTTTAACCCGCGCGGGGCTGGGGTCTCCAGCCGAACGCGGGGCTGGGGGGGGGGGTAAATTTTACCCCCCCCCCTGTTATCTCCCGAACTAATGGTCCGATTTGGAAAATTCAAACGCCAATCGAAAGCTCTCATCACGAACTACTAAAAACATGTACTTAATTTAAAGTTTGAGGTCAAGGTCAAGGTCAGGTCAAGGGTACAAATTGCAAGTTTCTACAGTATCGGCCTTGCACCGTAGTTGCCGAAGAATGGAGTCATGGACGGAGACTGATCGCCCAAAACGTGTTCTTAGGCTACCAAGACAATATTCGTTGCATACAAATCATTCAGAGGTCAAGGTCAAGGTCAGGTCAGGTCAGGTCAGGTCACCAAAAAACAAAATATAGAAAAGGGCATGTGCGACACGTTTATGGGTCATTTTACTCATAGAATTCAATAGGCACACTCAATAAGTGATATGGACCACCTCTAGATGAATTTCAGGTCGAGGTCAGGTCAAGGTCAGGTCAAGTGAGGTCAAATTTTGAAGTTGGTTGTTAAGGCCTAAAAAGGTGTCTATCTGATGCAGTTTTCACGGCGAATCGAATGGTGCTATTTTGTTTCCGTACGAGGTCTAGAACTTCCAAAAAAGTCATTTTTCAAAAATTTTGTGTGTCGTGACGTCATAAAATTTTGAATAACTCCCACATTTTGAACCGATTCTTCTAAAATTTGGTATGTAGGTGCACATAGACCACTTCTCTGACACATATTCCGGTTTTTTCGATAGACTCAAAATTTTGGATTTTATAATGATTTTCCCAAAAAAAATCAGTTTTTTGAAAAAATTTAGGCCAAAATCCAAAATTTTCAAAAAACCAAGATAGCCATTTGATAGACAAAGTAAAATTACGTATAACCTTTTTTGTTACGTCTTGATTCCTTTAAAAATGAAGATGTTAGCGGCGTTTGAACTTTTGCCGTTTTTGAGGCAAAAATGGCGAACATGACGTCACTAAAACGTCAATTTCTCAAAAATTTTCCGACGGATTTCGCTCAAATTTTCAGGGAACGTGTCAAATTGATGTAAGAAAAGTTACTGAAAGTTTGGCGGCGCTGCGCGCCGCGTTTTTGAGATATCGCAAAAATTCACGAGGGGGGGGGTAAAATTTACCCCCCCAGCCCCGCGCGGGTTAATCTAGCATGGACGAATGTCTGTCCAGTGTCTAAGCATACTGTACAGGGTGTCCCCAAAAAATGTACCTCATTTAAAATCAAGATATCTTAGTGCTGAGCATACAATGATCCTAAATTTGGTACCATATGAAAGCTCATTCCATAGCATTTTGTTTGATATAAACTATTTTACTGTACGTTACGTGACAGCCGAGTGATAACGAAAGAGCAAAACCCTTGCAATTCCGCACTTGAATTACTGCCACAAGTCTTTCTAAATTGTGTCTCATGTCAACTGAAGACATCTCAGAAAATACGCTCGTGATGATGGCTATCATATATTTCATTAAAGCTAATTTCATGGCAATTAATGCTCCACATCTTTAATTTTGCCCAATGGGGCAAACTGAGCAAGGAGGAAAGGATTCAAGTTGCAAAATCCTACCCCCAAACCGGCTCTGTGGTGCAAACACAGCGGAAATTAAAGGCCCACTTCAAAACAAACAAACAAAAAAGCTCGTCCCACAAGTGTGCAAAAAATGTGTGAACACCATCGTCCATCAGCCTCCAATGGCTACAGCAGGACTCCACACACTTCCGAGATCAACGATGGTCTGGCTCAACGAGCGATGGGTGATCGGATCATATCCCAGCGTGCCAACGTTAGCTGGCCGCCACACTCCCCAGACCTATCGCCTCTTGACTTTTATCTGTAGGGGTTCCTCAAGAGTGTGGTACACGCAAAGAATCCTCAAACTCGGACCAGCTGAGGAACTCGACCCGGACATGCATCCGGAAAAACCCGCTTGAAACATGTGTCACGTAGCCCAAGAGTCCTAAAGACGCTCCGCCATGTCAATGTGTGCCGAGCGAAAGGGAGGGCACTTCGAGCGTTAGCACGGCTGAACCTTTAACTGGGAGTGATGCGATGTGTGTTTGTTATCCCGCGCCCGTGGGCTATTCAGCCATACGCGCCTGCTGGGGGGGGGGGGGGGGCAGATTCTGCCCCCCCTGTCTAACTTCCGAACCGATGGTCGTAGAAAGACGGGGGAAAACGGCAATCGAAAGCTCTCAACAAGGCGGATCTTAAGAGCCCATTTTTTTGCTTAAGTAGGTCAGAGGTCAGGTCAAGGTCAGGTCAAGGGTACAAAATGCAAGTTTCTACAGTATCGGCCTTGCACCGTAGTTGCCGAAGAATGGACTGAGACTGATTGCCAAAACGTGTTCGTAGATACCAAGACAATATTCGTTGCACACAATGTCATTCAAAGGTCAAGGTCAAGGTCAGGTCAGGTCAGGTCAGGTCACCAAAACACAAAATATAGAAAAGGGCATGTGCGACACATGTTTTATGGTCATTTTACTCATGGAATTCAATAGGCACACTCAATAAGTGATATGGACCACCTCTGGATGAATTTCAGGTCGAGGTCAGGTCAAGGTCAGGTCAAGTGAGGTCAAACTTTGAAGTTGGTTTTAAGGCCTA
>NW_024883269.1:0-111033 GCF_019059575.1 Amphibalanus amphitrite
GTCGACCATACATAAAGCTCTATGTATGTGTACATACAGCTCTTACTATATGTGGAATGTGTATGCAGGGTGTCCCGAAATGATGAGCGGCACTTCACAAACAAAATGGGACAGGTTCAGGAGTTAAGTTCCGATACAGCCTTGATGCAGTCGGATACACTACGGCATGCGCTCCAGCATGTCACACATCAGGCTGTCTTTAGTCTCGGCCCTGATCCGTGGACATGCCACTCGGACGTTCTGGATGAGGGTCTTCGCTGAGGTCGCCGGATCCATCTTGTTCATCTCCTCTTTGACGATCGACCAGAGATTATATCAATTGGCGAGGGGTCGGGTTTTTACGTGCCCTTCTCCCAGAAGCCAGGGAGTTTGCACGCGGCACTTGTCTTCCTGGCGTGATGAACTGGAGCGCCGTCCTACTGGAACATCGCCCTGGACATCCATAGATGAAAGACATTCATGGAACATACCTTGGTCGGTGGGCTGAAGGACACCCATGGATGAAGGACATTCATGGCACAGATCTTGGTCGATGGGCCATTTTCCTCCCTCCGCTGCATCACCGAGGCTGCAGTCTTCATCACCACTTCGACAGTAGTCGGCCGTGACGGTTTGGCCGGGGGGATGATGTGCAGGTCAGAGAGGCCTCCGTAGTTCATCATGCCCCAGGCGAGGATCTTCAGGGGCTGCTTCACTGTCTCTGCCAGCGGCCCCTGGTAAGTGCTGCGGACCAGACGCGGTCGTTCTGGAGGTTAGATATTTGCGAAATCTCGGAGGGTGACACGTCACTAAAGAAGTACGCTTCCAATCTTGGACAAATCAGTGCTTGCGGGCTTTGTCGAGTTCCAGCCAGCTGCCCTTCTGATCTTCGGTCAGCCTGGGCTGCAGCTTGAGCTTGAGCGGCTTCAGTTGGAGGCAGGTCTTCAATAGCAGTGGATGGCCGACTTGGAGGCCGGGCGCTTCTTCGTCGCCAGTTTCTTAGCCAGGGTTCTCGTGGTTTGGTGTCTTTTGAAAGCCAACTTCGCCACGACCATCGTGTCCGCTCGGCTCATAGCTGATTTCTGCCCTCGATCTGGCGATTTTCCAGCGTCTCTCCTTGGCGACCATGGGTCTGCCAGCGTCTGATTGCAGGTACAGCGACGCACATGTCTATGGAAAACTTCCCCTAGGTCATACCGCCCTCAATCATCCCAACTGCGTGGTGTCGGGTCGATAGCGTGAGCCCCTTCACGTTCGGTGATATGCGGTCAAGACCCGTAGGATGCTTTGAGAGGAATGACCTCCCCAATCCCCATCCACCAAGCCAAGGTACCGACCGAGGTAAGGGATCATGCCATCACGTAACACAGTCAGATGTCTGGGGACAGGATGCCGGTAAATTTTACTTTGCCCGGCGGTCGCAGTCGAGGAAACGACCGCTGGCACCAGCCGCTCAATCTCGGGACACACTGTACCAAGACTGGTTACTACCCCTGTACAGCTCCAACCGTCAGCGGCGATCGAACCTTGGGTACTTTGAAAACCAATACCGCGATAAAAAAAAGTTTTGCCCTCCAAGCATCATAAGCGTCCACCAGAAATTCAAAGTTATATTTCCAATATTACACAAGAGTAATACAAAACATATCAGCCTACAATTTACAGAGAGCATATTGCGCGAAGAAGATCAACCATGACCAAAGCACTCTTTAAACACGCAGCAGGTCAGCCTCTGCCAAACCGGCGCAAAACCATAGAAAAATGAAATTAAAAAGAGTACCAGAAAAGCGGTCTCAAGCGCTGCAGCATCTACAGGAATTAGATACTGCAATACCTAGAAGACCCGGACACTCTAGCAACGGCGTTATGCAGCCTAAGGCCCTTCAGCACTTGGCCTCAGGCGCTGCAGTAGTTGGTCTCAGGCCGTGCAGTACTGGGCGTCAGCCGTGTTCGACTGAATCCAAGTCAGCGCCTCGGTGACGCGGGCGAATACGTCGGGCCAGTTGGCCACGGCGCACGGCCGGCCGAACGAGACGACGCCGATTAGACGGAACCGGCCGGAGACCTCGGTCACCAGCGGGCCGCCGCTGTCGCCCATGCAGACCGACCTGCCGCCCTCTGCGTAGCCACCGGCGCAGAGCATGTTGCTCTTGAGCGTGGTGCCCCAGACACCCTGGCAGCGGCTCTGGCTCCAGACGGGCAGCTGAACATGCTGTAGCGTGGTAGCCTGAGGTTCTTCGGCGCCCACACGGCCGTAGCCGCTGGCGATGGCCGTGACGTCGGCGTACGTCTGGCCGGCCTCGGCCAGGCAGACGGGCGAGATGGTGTTGCTGAAGGTGATCTCGCGGTCCAACTTCAGCAGCGAGAAGTCCCAGCCGCTGCCCGAGGCGCTCGTGTACTGCGGGTGGTTGATGATCTGCTGGACCGAGTAGCGCTGCTCGCCGGCGTCGGTAGTGCCAATGCGCAGGTCGCCCAGCATCACCTGGATCTGGCTGGCGTCTTTGCCGTCGGTGCAGTGGGCCGCCGTCAGCACGTAGCGGTTGTTGATGACGCTGCCGCCGCACCAGGAGCGGGTGTTGCCGGTGCTGACGATGCCGGCCTGCCACGGGAACTGGCCGGCGGTGGCGTCCGTGCCGCCCACCACGCGGGTCTGACGGACGCCGCACTGGCAGTCGGTGCTGGGGCTCGGGGTCGTCTGAGTGCCAGGCTCGGGCACCACGATGCGACAGTAGAAGCCCTTGTCAGTCACCGAGTAGTCTGTGTGGAAGTCGATGGTCAGCAACGTGCCTTTGATGGAAGGCACCGTTCTAGTGCCACAAAACTTCTGGCCGTTGATGGACAGATAGTCCCAATAGCAGCTGCTGTGGGACTCGAGTTGGAACGGGTCACAGCTGATGCTGATCTCCTGGCCAGAACTGCCCCTTACTTTCAGACTTTCGTCGTAGTTGTTTGGGTAGTTGGCATTGTTCTGATAGCCAGGAGAATAATAGGGGTGTGTGCCGGGCTCCAGTGTCCTTTCAGTCGCGGCGCGACCATAGTCGGGTTTCCGAGGCAGCGGCTGGGGGTCATCGTTCTTCACACCGTTTTCATCAAACGGTACAGCGGTAATAGTCGTGTCATCGAAGTCAACCGGCTTGGGTTCCTTCCCCGCTGACTTGGCCTGTGGCTTGGCCAGCGCGGCGGCGGCCAGCAGGCAGCAGCAGGCGATCTGCAGGCGGAGCATGGTGCCGAGTGCTGGGAGCTGAGGTGCCGAGGTACCGGCGGCGCGGGCTCTTATACCCGTCCTTCGGCGCTCAGGTGTGCTCACCATGCAGTTGATGCCGTGGCGCGGGGCGTGACGCTGCAGTCTGTCACAGACAAAAGTCGGCCACTGTCCCCATGCATCATGCCACAGGGCTGCTTCCCGTCTGGCTGCCACCGTCACCCGGCTGTGGGCCATCAATAAGCACCATCTATCTCTGTAGACGCTCCTCGTGCAAGGCGCCGTCGTGTCGAAACACCCACCACTGTGACTCTAACACTGGCGGATCCTGGAGGACATTTGAAGGATTTGTGCATCACACAGCGGTGCAAAATTAATAAAATGTCTTTGCATTCTCACATAAAAAGAAAACGTGACTTTCTTCCTAGTGATGGTGCCGGGGGTGGAGGGGGACTTTTGCGTGGATTGAGGAAACTGTGTAGTGCGGAGCGCATTGCCACGATACTCGGCATAGCTTACAACACTTCAATTTTGCACCCCATGTTGAAATTAGGACCACAGTCCACAGGTTATTCAAGGTCAGGGAGATGATGACAAAAGGTAGATGCTGCTTTTCCGTAAGAACTTAACTCACACGAAGAACTTTTTTTGGTTCATGCCAATTTTTATCTATTCATGTTTTGGGTCATGATCAATAAAGCCACCAGTTTTAACCCGCGACCTGGTGGGGGGGCTTTTTTTGCCCCCCCCTCCAGACTTTTCAATATATCTCCAGAACCGATGCGCCGATCGTCAGCAAACTTTCAGTACCCTCCCGGACATCAATTTTACACATTGTGACCAAAAATTTTTCCAAATGCTATGATAGGTTGGCCGGAAATGACGTCAGAGTGACGTCATGTTCTGCCGTTTTCGACCCAAAAAAGGGTTTCGCGGGAAGAGCTGTCAGGCCTATAGCTTTGCAAATACAGAAAAATGATAAGGACATAAAAGCTGTAGAATTGACAGGGCTACAAAACTGCTATCTCGGATTTTTGCATTTTTTTTATTTTGACCCCCAAAAATCAAAAAATAGATTTTTTGGATATAAAAGTCGAAAAATCCAAAACGTTTTTTGAATTTCGCAAAAACCGGAATATATGTGATAGTCCTTACCGCCTTCCATCCATATACCAAATTTTAGATTGATACCTCTTTTTTTGGCGAAGTTATCGCGAAAAAAACTGTTCAAAATTGATGACATCAAATTTTCAAACTCAATTTTTAGCAATTCTAGACGCCGTATCGCAAAACAAAGACCACCATTAGACTCCCCGTGACGAGTTGCATCGAATCGATACCCATTTTATGCAAAACTATTAACTTTAAAATTTGACCTTTTTTGGCCTGACCTTGACCTGACGTTGACCTGACCTTCACCAGAAAGTAACCTAAGCCGTACCTGATAGTCTTATAACCAACACCATTGAGTTGGAAATGAAAAATTGGCCATAAAACATGCATCACACAACCTTAGTAAAGTTGGGCTCATGTGACCTGACCTGTGACCCCTGGTGACCTGACCTGGTATTGTCAGTGACCTCTAATAGCAACATATCTACTAGGCAACTGACGCCCTATCGCTGATTCTCGACAAAATGCATTTTCCTCGGTGTTATAGCGCATTCCCTAGTAGACCCGTGAACGGTGAAACATTTCATCTTTGACCTGACCTGTGACGTCATCGGTGACCCCGAGGTCAATGAAATTTGGTTTCCTTCAATAAATTTGACAGGCCTTTCGAACGCCGTTTGAATTTTGCGGATCCGTCCAGTAGTTTCGGAGATACGAGGGGGGGGGCAAAAAATAGCCCCCCCCCCCACCAAGTCGCGTTATAAACAGACCCCACCAGGGCGCGGGTTAAAAGCATAAATATCATGTGACTTATATTTAGTAACCAGCTTGGTCAGATAGCTTGAAAAACTTCCTGTCTGTGAGTTGTCTGTGTCGTAAGAGGCTAATTTAACGGGAAAAGGTAAAGGTCGGACGCCGGTTCAAGGTGGAATCGAAACAAAAGAAGGTAAAATTTCGACGAATATGAATACAAATGTGACTTTCAGATGAACATCAAGTTCAGAAGTAAAATGGTGCCATTCATTTTCCTGTAACATGTCAATCATTTCAAACAGACATTCGAAACAAGGATGCCATTTTTGGGAACCTTCGTATATATCATATTGGGAGGAAGAACGTTCCAACTTAATAGCCAAATTTTAAAAAGGGTAGGGAGAGGTGACTTCATGAAATCCTGAACTTCGTGATTCGCAATTTCTCAGAAATCTGAAAATTTGTTGCGCTGTCAACTACCTCTTTCTGTGGGGCTCGCGCAGTCGGTGGAGTGACACTTTGGTAAGCAGCTGCCCCTCCTTCGGTTTATATGGTATAACCTGATGTCTTTTCTCGATTTACTTAAACTAGAGTACCTTTCTCAACTTACCGAATTGAGAATTAACAAGTGGTGTTTGGTTTGCTAGGTCTATGTCATGTATGTCAGTGGACGACCTTTTTGTCCCGCTTTCCCTGAACCTTTGTAGTGCTGCCAAATGAGAAATATGGTCGAGTTGCTCAACTTCGTGAACCCTAATTTCATGATGAAAAAGTAAAGCAACCATTTTCTGAACAGCCACCCAGGTTCTATTAATACTCTTTCCTAAAAGATATATCCTTTCCATTGCCAGCTATTTACCTTTACGCTGCCCACTGCTATTTTATGCTTAGCCACGGGCAAGGAGGGAAACCATCAATTATGGTCTGAAGACAACATGCGAGATGCGCTGACGGGTGTTGAAAAAGGCTAAATTCAGAAAAGCTTCTCGTTTTTACGGCATCTCAAGACAAACGTTCGTTTATTATCATCGAAAGATAATTCACGAAGTTATGACTCTACTTACGAGGTTAGGAGCAAAAACTTCTTTTTCTTAAATGCAATTTGCGAAAAATCCACAGACGATAATAAAACGAACTAAGAAGAACCATAGCGTGTGCAATGAAATAATCGTGAAGACATGCTTCAACTTTTGCACACCAACGCAAAATGTTGGCTCTGGAGGAAGATTTGTATTTTTTCACGAAGTTATCTTTCCTTACCCTACCTTGCTTAAATCTGAATGATCGATGTATCATAGCCTACTGTTAACGCCAGACCCCTTGAGACCCTAATTTTTCGCGATTACTTTTAAATGCGTGAAGGAATTTCAACCAAGCTCAGGACATGGCCGTTTCAAGACAGGCCGAAACTTTTACAATTTAGATATTTTATCGCCATTTCAATATTTCAGGCACTTGTCATTGACTCGTAATGTTAACTGTTTTTCCATCCTGGATAGAGGCTTTCTACGTCATATGACATTAGGCTCCGCCCACGACTGCGGCATTGACCCGTGCCCATCAGCGACCTCTGTACAAACGACACCCCTGCCATCTGTGAAGGACTATGAATTTCGCTGACGCTTCACGTGCTATGAGTCAATTGCAGCAGACGGTCAAGTAAATGTTAGGCTCTTGTTGACTCTTGTATATAGGACCAAGAGGACCATCACTCCTCAACCTACTACTCAGTCGTGCTTCGAACAAACGTTAACGATTCCTAACAAATACGATTTTTGATGTAGGGTATCTGTGTGAAATACGAGCGAGCCGTATGATGTGAAGCTCAGGCAATTAACTTATTATTGCGTTGTTCGATGGTTGCATAGCGATGTTGTAGCACGCTACATCTTGAACATTTAACGTAGTATCTTTTCGGCACGGCTCGGTCCGGCAGTTCCCCCCCCCCCCCTCGCAGTCCGGTCACAGGCCTAGCCCTCCATTCACACACGCATCGCTGCCACCGGGTGACGCACAGCTGAGCGGAGCGCTGCTGCTGCGCTCCCCTCCCCTCTCATTATTCACCCCCCCCCCCCCCCCAGTCACCAAGCCCGCCATCCCCACACATCACTTTTCTCCAACTCCCGCAACGAGCACTGTCCGTGGGAATAGCCCGCAGTAGACACATCTGCGAGAAGACGATGCCGCCTACATCAGTACGAACCGTCGAGGCACAGCTGAGTCAACAAGCTACGTCAGGACCGCGGCCGGCGGCGGCGGCGAACGAGCACGTTAAGGTACTCTGTCACTTGTCACGTACTCTGTCAGGTACCACAACAGCTGCGCCGCGCTGAGTCACATGGTGGGAATGGCACAACCAGGAAGATCCTATGGCAAGCAAAAACGCAGTAGTTCCAGAGGTCTTCGCAATGGGCAACCGTTAAACTCTCATTACGACGCCCGCCTATGGAGACAGCTACCGCAGGATGAGCGATTAGAACCTCCTCAAATAACGCTGCATCAGCAAGATATGTCAACAGATCATGGAGCAGTGTCAAGGATGGAGGCCGGCTGGAGCACATAGCCTCCATTGTCGGTGTACAGCAACCCAGGGTGAGCGACCCGGCAGAACGACTTGAAGGTGACCTCCACAACAGCCGCAAGCAATGACCTGTAGTTCCAGAGATCTCCGCAGAGGAAGAAGGCGCTGCGTTACGGCCACGCCCCGGTACGGTGGGCGGAGCAAGAGTGACGTCACAGGGGCGTGGGCGGCAGACGAAACGGAAGGAAACAAAAGTTTGAATAAAATGAAATTGAAGAATCAAAATTAAAACTCGAAGATAACAAACATCTCAGGGATTGTTTTATGCCAGCGATTACTAAAATGATAAAGCACTCAACACGAAGACGATTCGACGGCTAAAAATTGCAGGCACAGAGGAACAAGGTGACTAAACAGGACAGAGGGCGCCATCTTACGGACCCACCCACCAGAAGAAGGCAGAGGAAGATGACGGCGCAAGGGCGTGGCAGTCACCCCTCCCCCCAACTATAAAAGTGTACACCATCCAACCAGGGGGTCAGTCACAGTCGAGCAGCCAGAGTCACAGTCGAGCAGCCGAGAGTCACAGTCCACAGCTGGAGCCGGAGACGCCATCTGGGAGCCGCCGTCAGTCCGGGGTAACCCGCGAGAAGCCTCTGCAGTTCGACCGACCAGAGCCGGAGGACAACCGCCGACGCTTGTGACCACACTGAGAACTCCAGAATGTGAGTGTTGTTGAAAAGTCTGCTCAATCCCAATCCTTGACCCCCCCCCCCTTTGCCCAGCCTGCCGTGCCGTGACGACTGCCAAACATTTTCGGTTGCCATACAATGCACTCTCAATTGGAATTGGAAAACTTAAATTACTTTGAACTTATTGGTCCAGACACCCTAGTAGCATATTAGGATCTGAATTGTGAGGTCATGTCAGAGTCGCCAACAAACCGTTATTGTCTGTTGGGGTTCACGATTAGGCCGAGAGCGAGAGGCTAAAATTTGAATAAGCAGCTCATTGTCACGAACGTTGAGATTGATGACAGGATACGTGACAGCATTTAATATGTCTTTGTCTTTGGTCAAACTGGTTCGTTCGATTTATTGTCGGCGGTGGTCAGGTACGATTTGAGATTGGAACGTTTGTGAAATTAAGGGTTTAGATTCGTGCTGTACTCACTAAAAGTTGCATTGCGAAATCATTGGTAATATTGCTGTAGGAATTAATTGCGAAGTCGAAATCAATTAGAGAACAGGTAAATACGGTTGAAAAGGAATGTAATGTTTTAAGGTGACGACTGATTCATGCAATCGATCTATGAATATGGCTATGAGTTATGATTTTCGACAGATACGAATGCTTGAGCTTACGGCGGAATTTCTTCTGTTACATAGGTGCAGAGTTGAGAGTAGTGGTTTGAGGTCGACGGTTTTGACACTTTGCGACTTTAGATGGTCCTTGTACTTTGCGTCATTGAAATTGCGAAATGTCGAGTAATAGGTAGCTGTAGAATTGTTTGTGGTTAGAACTAATATGCGACTAATATAGGTACCGATCGTTGTTCTTCTGTAGAATAAATATTAGAAAAGACCATCTTTGTTGGGAAACGATTAAATGGGACAGGAATTTAATTTAAAAAAAAACTTACGTGGAGTGGAGCTGATGAGATGTCGAACAGGGAGATATTGCAGCGATATTTTACCAGATTTACACTCATTGACACATCCGGTGAATCTACCCGGCCAGAAGAGACAACACGCACGAGCACTGTACCGCGAGTGTTGACGCGCCCGTAGCGGCGTGACTGACTGACGGTGTCGACGCGGCGCCGACCGGCAGCCGTGGTAATCGTCGTTCCCGACGCGGGCGTTGAGCCGCCAGAGGGCGCGAGGAGCAACCACAACAGGGGCAGTGGGTTAGCCGTAATTGGGGCGCGTGCGGTAGGTGAAGGTCATCGAATAGAAACATGGTTAGTTGTGGAAAGTTGCCACGGGACAAGAACGTAAACAGTTAATGCGTAATTCTAAATACGACATGCTAGGTAATATCTAGGACAGCGGTTCGTTTGATGTGCATTGTTTACTGCTGATAGGATGATTAAAATTAGATTTTCCATGAAGGGCTAGGGACCCCTATGACAATATTCTAGCACTCTATAAAGATAATTTGTATAGGTAAATAGTAGTCCATCAGAAGCTATCGAATGAGTTTCAAGGAGTCATTTCCGTTTGAGCATTCAGTAATTTACTATGATACGGTGGATCACAACCAGACGACAGATCGGTGCGTACTAATTGGTTCTAGATCATCTGATCAAATCAAGTGCGGTTCAAGTTCTAGATCATCTGATCAAATCAAGAGCGGTTCAAGGTCTGCTAGGATTGTATACGAGAACTGATGATTAGGTTCACGCGTGCAGCAGCAATAAGGACTTGAGATTACGATTTGGTTTGGATAAATAATGCGGTTTATGTTCTTCGCGTTCTTGCGAGTTAGCGCCAATCATTACTCCACCAATATTGGCACAGGGCATTTTGAGGCACAGACGGCTTGTTTGCCCGTCTCCTATGGCGTAACGTTTACCAGCATGACCGTATGAGACACAGATGCACTTCTCTAAACCCACGTCCAGACCGGAATAATAAGAGGGGCACGCCGTCACGTACGCAGGGCATATGCACGTTTTCCGCCAGTGGTACCGGCCACTGTTAATTTTCCCGCTTAGGTAACACTGGGTGAGAAGGCAGTGAGAGGTTTCTACGGCAGGGGAGAGGGGGAAGATTGGCACAGTATGCAGTGGAGAGTAAGTTATGCCAAAGGCAAGAAGCCGAAGGTCAGGGGTGAGTCACCCAAAGGGCGGATAAAGCGAGCCGTAGTGTCCCGGATAAGTCCTCATACTTATTTTCGTAAAGGTACTCTAATCGGTACTGGACAGCCTCAGGGGAGGGAAGAATGTACTCCAGGACCCGTAAGGCCTTGAAGAGTAAATCCCATGGTTTAAGGATAGTTCCAGGATATGAACTGTGGTCCCTGGGTCGTGAACGGGAATGTTACACGCGGACCGGAAGAGGGCATAGGTAATCTCTCCCGGTAGAGAGATAAGTCGCATATAAATCGTGTATGTGTGTACTATAAGTCTATCGGACGTGTAGTGAATCCCATAAAATAGGAGGGTGGATATTTGTGCATAATTATTCTGGACAGCCCTGCGATAAGTATGTTTGTCGCCGGTTAGCGGAGCGTGCATATGGATTTCGGAAGAGACATTTATCTCGCCGGGGAGACCATGGTTTGTAAGAAGCCTAACACTATCGGAGGGAATTTCGGGGGCTACCAATTAAATTTGGGTGAATACATGAAATGTGAACGTAATGCGAGCAAGGGTGTGAGAATGATGACGCATGAATCTTAGAGTAAGGCCGATAGGAATTTGGTAGAATTCGGTTACGGCAGTCGAACAAATGATTCTTGAGGGCAACTTAAAACTAGCAACGCTAATACGAATTAAGTGGGCAATTTTCTTAATGGGGAGGCCAGTGATATAGGAATGGGTGACTGGACGAATGATCACATTCAATTTATCAATGTAATTACCACCCATATGTTTGGCAGTGGTCATCGGAACTTCGAATGCCCTGTCCTTCACCTGCCCAACTGTGCCGCAAACCCAGCTGATCGGATCCCTCTATTGTCGGGATTTCGTATAAATATGTATCCGCGTGGTGACCGGCCGCCGCGCCGCCGCCGCCCCCGTCCGGTGCTGCCGCCTGGCGGCGGGCCGGCGAGCGACCCAGCCCGGGTCAGCGGAGCGGGCGGCCGGGCGGGCAGTCAGGCGTGGGCCCTGACCGACGACGGAGCGGCGCGGTGCAGGGCGTGTGAGACCAATACACCAGCACCGGTGACCTGTTGGTGTTGGAGCACGGCGGTGGGAGGCGAATCTCAACATTGGCGCGGTCGGTAGGACGACAAGGGACCAGGTCCGCCTCGCCGTGGATGCCACACCAATCTACGCGCCTGCTCACAGGTGAGAAAATTCCCGAGAGGAATTATTGCGCTTAAATTTGTACATATTCTTTTACATCGTACTGCTAAAACATCCGGCGTGTTACCGCCTGTTTAGCCGTACTTCCCTGCGGGCATTGTTCCTTTTTCAACTGTGTGTCCTGACACGTTGAAGTATTCGGCGTTTGCCCGTAACTTCAGCGGTGTCCCGATCCTGACCGGGCATGGATCCCAAAATACTAATTTTGTCTAAGGCTAAGCCATTTTCTGGAGCACAGGGGCAGAATTGGAATCAATGGGTGAGCCGGTTCGAAGCCCAAACCGCTTCGTTTTCCGATGCAGACCGCATCCAGTGCCTCGTGGCGCTCCTCGAGGAGAGGGCGCTAGACTGTTACGCCTCGTTTCCCGACAAGACTAAAACCAGCTATTCAGGAATCAAGGCGTCCCTGGCAGCGCGCTACGGGTCAGATGTCGGAATTCTCCAGGCCCAGGCAGAGCTGGCAGGAGTCATGCAGGGGCCTGGCGAGTCCGTGGTCGACTTCGCCGACAGGATCCGTTTGCTGGGCCGCGCCGCATATCCACGTGCCGGCGAGACCGACGCATCCGTCCAAACGAATTTGGCAAGTCGGTTCTTGTGTGGACTGCACGATGAACGTCTGCAGGGCCAATTATGCGGCGAGGATCTGCACACGTTGCAGGCTGTGGCTGACAAAGCGTGTGCCGTACACAAACGTCAGGCGACTGTCAGTGCGATGAGGCAGGCCACAGCCGGGGTGCGGTCAGTGGCAGCGGCCGCCCAGCTAGGGGATGACCACGTTGCCGTCAGTCGGCCTCCGGGGGGTATTCCGGCGGCAGGGAGGAGCGGCGTGAGCCCGCCCTACCTCGCGCCGGGAACCGTGCCCCCCGGGGATGTTGCCCAAACGTGTGCTGGGGCGGACGGGCTCGGTCGGGGTGTTCCGGCGGCGGGGAGGAGCGGCGTGTGCCCGTCCTACCTCGCGCCGGGGACCGTGCCCCCCGGCGAGGTTATCCAAACGTGCGCTGGGGCGGGCGGGCTCGATCGGGACCCGTCGCGCCTCTGGGATGCCGATCCTCAGATGACCTTCGAAGCGCTGCCGGTCACCCGTCCATCGAATGGTGGGGAGGGGTCGGCCCCGCTGCATGCGCTCGAGCGTCGCCTCGATGCTGTCCAACAGGCGCTCAAAGAGCTTCAGACTGCCGACCGGCAGCGGGACGGCGCGGCCATGGGTGAACGGACTGGCTCAGAGCACCCGAGATCAACTCAGAGAATGCCTGGGACGCGCCGGAGTACTGGCGGGGGGTCTGGGAGCCGGCGGGGTCGATGCTGGACGTGCGGCGAGCAGGGGACCCACTATGCACGCGAGTGTCCCCACTCGGTCAAGCGGCCCAACCCTCATGGAGAGCGGCCGTTTTGCCTGGGCTGTGGAAGGAGTGGCCACTGGTTGGTGGACTGCCGCCTGCTCCCTGGTGCTCCTGTTCAGCAGATGTACCCCGCCGCACCCCGAGATACCTCCTCGGTGCCGCCCTCTGGCATGCAGGGAAACTGATGTCGGCCGGTGCTGAGGGACAGGCGCCGGCCCCGTATCCATCAGGGTCCCGACTTACCGCTTCGGTGGTAAAAGCGCAAGTAGGAGATAAGGAAGTGTGGGCCCTGGTGGACTCTGGGGCCGACTTCACCATGATCCGTGACGGCCTTCAAATAGATATACAGCGGGATCTCGGCTACCAAATGACGCGGCCTTCCCGTCCGGCGAGAGGCGCTGGCGGCGAGCCCCTTCATATCGCAGGCGTCCTGAGTGAGATTCCAATTAGAATTCGTGACCAGTCATTTACATGCGCGAGTGTCGCGGTGGTCAGCGGTCTGGTGTATGACGTCGTCCTGGGCCGTGATTTTTGCTGCCGGTATGGCACCATCATCGACGACCAGCAGGGGGTCCTCAGGCTCGCGGGAATGTCCATTCCTCTGCCAACATACGGCGAGATCAGACCGACCCGCGCGAGGGCGTTGCTCACGGCTGCAGCTGTTGTCCCGGCCCGGTCAGCCCTCATCGTCGCGGCCCGGGTGGCACCTCTCGACGGAAAGGTGCGCAATCCGTCATCTCTGTCAGGAGTTTTCGAGCCCAGTCACACAGCGGAGAGGGAGGGCCTCCTGATCCCGAGGGAGGTGGTAACAGTTGACCATGATGGCACTGTTCCCATTCGGCTGACCAACGCCGGCTTGGGGGAGATCAAATTACTGAAGGGTAGTGATGTCGGCACGCTCTTCGCCATTCTTCCCGGAGCCGACAACGAGTTCGACTTGTGTGACGACAGACAGACCAGCGTACGTCACGCCGTGGCGTGTGTTGGGCCTGGAGCCGGGAACGTCACCACAGGCTGCACCCAGGCGCAGTGCGCAGCAGACGTTCTCAATGCACCCGACGACGGGGGCGATCGGCGTGTGCCCGCTCCCCCTGTCGTCGATGTGGAGAGCTCTGGGATGTCCGCGGAGGGGAGAGCTGAACTAAAGCACTTGGTGATGGAATATCAGGATATATTCAGCCGCAATTCCGGAGATATCGGATGCACCCACCTCACGAAGCATCACATCGACACGGGAGACGCTCCTCCGGTCCGGCAGCCGCCTCGGAGGATCCCCGCCTCGATTCGTGAACAGGTGGAACTCCAAAAGGAGCAGATGTTGCGAGACGGAGTTATAGAGCCCAGCGACAGCCCATGGTGCTCCCCCGTAGTTCTCGCACGCAAGAAAGACGGGTCCTTCCGTTTTTGCGTGGATATGAGAGCTGTCAACAGCGTGACGAAGGGTCTGGCACACCCGCTTCCTAGGATCGACGACGCATTGGACTCATTGGCTGGGGCGCGATGGTACACCACCCTCGATATGGCCACAGGATACTGGCAGGTAGAGATCGCTCCCGAAGACCGTGAAAAGACCGCGTTCACGACGGGGAGGGGACTGCACCAGTTTCGAGTGATGGCCATGGGGCTGAAAAACGCCGGCGGCACCTTCCAGCGCCTGATGGAGCTTGTGCTGGCGGGTCTAGACACCCGGACATGCCTCGTCTACCTAGACGACATCATCCTCTTCAACAAGACCGAGCACGAGCACCTGGCGACTCTGAAAGACGTTTTCGAACGTATCAGAGAGGCCGGTCTCAAACTCAAACCCCAAAAATGCCACTTGGCAAGAAACGAAGTCACCTTTCTCGGGCACTCAGTATCGGAGGCAGGAGTGAAGCCAGATCAAAGGAACGTGGACAAGGTCCTCACGTGGCCAGAACCTGCCGATGACTCGAAGATGAATAGCTTCCTGGGGCTGTGTGGCTACTATGCCCACTTCATCGATGGCTATGCCGAGATCGCCAGGCCACTGAGGAACGCTGCACTGTCACCCGGGAAACTGGTGTGGACGGCGGAGATGCGCCAGGCTTTCGCTCAGCTCAAGAGCATCCTGGCTTCGCCCCCCGTGTTGTCTCTGCCTCGTTTCCGCGGCATGTTTGTGCTGTATACGGACGCGTGCAACACGACGGTGGGGTCCGTCCTGACGGAACGGATCGATGGCGAGGAGCGTGTCATAGCCTACGACAGCAAGGTCCTCACAAAGCAGCAGGTGAAGTGGCCCACTTATGACAAGGAGTTGTGGGCTGTCGTCCACGCTATCAGACGCTTCCGTCAATACACCACAGGCGCCAAGTTCCTGGTCGTTACCGACCACAAACCTCTGGCCAACATCCCTCAGTCCATTGCGGTGGAACGTGACGGGACGGGACGGCGAGGCCGTTGGGCCATCGAGCTAAGCTCGTTTGAATTTGATGTCGAGATCAAGGCTGGAGTGGAACACCGCAACGCTGACGCTCTATCCAGGCGGCCAGCTGAGTCCGGAACAGTGGAAGTGCCGACTCCTGAAGTGGCTGTCGCCTCCGTATCTGGCGCTAAGGCGTCCGTAGCAGCGTCCCGCTTCCTGGAGGATAAACCTCGCTCCGGCGGTACGTTTTCAGGCGTGTGTCCTGACCCAGATCGCGCCGGAGGAGTAGAGACCCAGGTGATGTCTCGTGCCCTGAAGGGCAGTCCTGTCCCTGGTGGTACGGATACAGGCGTGTGTCCTGATCCAGACCACACAGTCCAGGCACAGGTGACGTCTGGTGCCCTGAAGGGCTGTCCTTTCCCTGGTGGCACGGATACAGGCGTGTGCCCTGATCCGGACCACACCAGCCAAGGGGGGATACAAGCGGCGGTCAACGCGCCTCTGGGGGCTGGCAGAGGCGACGCTCAGGGTATTCGTCAAGCTCAGGAACAGGACTACGCTTTGCAGCAGATCCGCAGCCGGCTGGAGAGTGGGGAGACACCAGATCGGAGCAAGATGGGAGCCTGGGGGAAGGTGCTGCTGCCCCGCTGGAGGGACGTCGAGCTGCGCGATGGAGTCATCGGACTGGCGACGGGTGAGGGCTTTCGAGCAGCTGTCCCAAAAGATCTCCGGGAGGAGATTCTTAAAATGGCGCATGACCATCCGACCAGTGGGCACATGGGACGGCGGAGGACATCGTTTCGTGTCAGACGGCGTTTTATCTGGCCGGGGATGTACCAGGACATACGCGCGTTCTGCGATGACTGCGTCCCCTGTCAGAGAAGGCACCGGCCGTCCCCCGCAAAAAGAGCCCCGATGGTGACGGAGACGACGTCCTTGCCCTTCGAGAGGATCGCCGTCGATGTCACCGAAATGCCAACGTCCTTAAAAGGAAATAACTGCGCTCTGATCATCATGGACTATTTTTCCAAATACGTCCGCATCTACCCAATGGCTGATCAGAAGACCGAAACCATACTGGAATGTCTCCTGGACTGGGTCCACGACTTCGGTGTCCCAGATCGCCTTCATTCTGACCAAGGGCGGCAGTTTGAGTCCCGAGTGTTCCAGGCCATGTGCCAGAGACTAGGTATCCACAAGACCCGAACTACGCCGTACCACCCCGAAAGCGACGGCATGGTAGAAAGGTTTAACCGGACGCTGAAGGACATGATCAGCAAATGCGTCGATGCTGAGGGGCTGCATTGGGACGTCGACATCAAGGCGTACTCAATGGCCTACAATTCATCAATCCACAGTGCAACCGGGTACACACCCTTCTATCTGGTGCATGGGTACGAACCGCGGATGCCGCTGGACGTCGAGTACGGACCTGCCGTCGAATCCGTGCCGGTGCACAGCTACCTCGAGGACCGACTCCGCTCCATGCGTGCCGCGTACAATCAAGTACGAAGCAACTCGGCTCGAGCCGCCAAGGAAGCCGCTGAGAGGTATGACGCGAAGCAGTGTGCCGAAGAGTATCGGATCGGGGACAAGGTCTGGACCCGAGACTTCAGGGCCGCAGCTGGCGGTAAACCCAAGCTGGGCTTACCATTCACCGGTCCCTCTACCATCATTGGTAAGGTCGGGGCCCCCGGGAAGGAGGTCGCCTATAAGGTGGCCAACAAGGACGGCAAGGTACGTGTTCTCCATCATAACCACCTGAAGCCCTCCAAATGCAGTAAGGGACGTGTCCAGGGAACCCGGGGAACCCCGAGGTCTACGGGGGAAAGGCCCCCGGGGGAGGGAGGCGGTGATGGGTCCGTGCCCGCGATAACCACAGACGATGAGAGGAGGCCTCGGATGCTCCTTCTCCTGCATCAGTCATCCTCTGGACACAGTACGCCCGCGCCTCCTGTGGGACGGGTGGGGGAGGATGACGAGAGCCCCCCAGTATACGGTCCCCCGGCCCCCTACATCACACGGTCTGGTCGAGTGTCCCGACCCGTTGTGCCGTATCAGGTGTCCGCGTAGCATGACGCGGTTTATTTGCTCTCTCAGGGACGCGATGGATGAAGAGGACCTGCTAGCGGACCTCCTGACATTCGACGAACGGCAGGACCTCTTGTTCGAGTTCGATATTGCGGAGGAAGATGACGTGAACGGGACCGCGGGAGCGGCAGAGATGGCTGAAAATGCAGCCGTTCTCTACGAGTGGATGCCCACGAGGACGGAGTCGGACGCGGCGACCGAGAGAAGCGGCGTGAGCCCGCCCTCCCGGACCGTGGACGGAGGCGGCGGGAGCGCGCCTACGACCGTGTCCGTGGTCGGGAGAAGCGGCGTGAGCCCGCCCTCCCGGACCGTGGACGGGGGCGGCAAGGGCGCGCCTATGGCCGTGTCCGTGGTCGGGAGTAGCGGCGTGAGTCCGCCTTCCCGGACCGTGGACGGAGGCGGCGAGGGCGCGTCCGTGACCGTGACCGTGGAGGGCAACGTCCGCCTACCACCCCCTCAGCAGGCTCTTGGAGGCGGGTGCTGCGCTCTCCTGCGAAGCCCTGCACTGGTGCGAGACGCCATGCGCTCCTTTGGGACCGGGGGGAGCGGCGTGGGTCCGCCCCTCCGGGCGGGGCTGCTCGTGGGGGACTCGTTCGCCCGACGAGCCGGCTTTCTTCCGCGAGTGGGCGAGTGGGAGGTCACCGTGTGGGTGCCCTCTGCACAGGTCGGCAAGACCTGGGCCGGCTGTGTCCGCTCCGGTGCCCTGGCGCGCAAAGTGGAAGAGTGGAGCAAAGCGGCACGCCGAAGAGGCCTCCAGCCATCAGAAGTGGCAGTATGGCTCGGGGGCAATGACGTATACCCGTTGGGGGCCACTCCCGACCGTCTCGATGGAGCCGTATGGCGACAGCTCAAGACCACCGTCACGAGCTTGGCCAGGGACATCGCGCCGGTGATCCTGCTCGGGCCGACGCCGAGGCCCAGGCGCGATGCTCCCCTACTGTGGGCCCGGAGGGGGGCCGAGGGAAGCCCTCCCCGCGCCGCGCTGGTCGGCGAGGGGGAGGCCCAGTGGGAAGCGACGGCGGCTTTCAAACACCTCGACCGACCAGTCACCCGGTGGCTGGGGGAGCCGCTCGAGAGCGACATGCGCATCAAGCACGTGTCCGTAGGACGATGCGTGTTGGAGCGGCGGCGCCAGGGGCGTAAGGTGTCGGCGTATGTGCTGTCCCGTGCCGCGCTGCTCCATTACGACGACGATGGCGTGCACCTGTCGCCGGCGGGGTACGCACGAGTCGCGGCGAAGGCGGGCTGGCCGGCGTGGCTGCAGCTGGCTGAAGCCTGAAGATGCCCAGAGGATCGAGGACGAGGACGAGGAGCGAATCGAGGACCGCGCGCGAGACGGTGATCGGGACATCGTTGGTGACGTTGCGCGACGTGGTGGTGCCGATCGCGCACTGCCCGAGAAGCAAGTGCATTTGTGTTAGCTGGTAAATGTTATTTTGTTTGTTATCGTTCTATTTCATAATCCGCGCCGCTCTCCTGATAAGGGGGGAGGAGTGTCGGGATTTCGTATAAATATGTATCCGCGTGGTGACCGGCCGCCGCGCCGCCGCCGCCCCCGTCCGGTGCTGCCGCCTGGCGGCGGGCCGGCGAGCGACCCAGCCCGGGTCAGCGGAGCGGGCGGCCGGGCGGGCAGTCAGGCGTGGGCCCTGACCGACGACGGAGCGGCGCGGTGCAGGGCGTGTGAGACCAATACACCAGCACCGGTGACCTGTTGGTGTTGGAGCACGGCGGTGGGAGGCGAATCTCAACACTATCCCTAATCCGAGCAGTGAAGAAGCATCTCGTGCATCATGGTCTATACAATGAACAGAATCATCAAGCCTCTAAATTTTAAAGCATCTTCCATCAGATGTATTTGTATGCAAGGTGGATCTGGATACCTACATCTTTCTCAGGTGGATCTCATCACTATCTGGATCTCTCTCTCTGAAGATCTCTCTCGGAATCCCTTCAACGACTCTCAAGCTTCCCTGTTCTAGCAGCTTTACTATCGAGTTCCTCCAGCGGCGAATTATTCTCTCTTCTGCTACAACAGCCGAACAACGGTGGACCCCGGTGCTGGGTCAGCTGCAACGAAGCAGAGGAGTGTTTACCCGCCCGCCCATCCCTTCTTTCCCTTGCTACAATGTCAATGACAAATCGGCAGCTACTTGGTGACATCCGACATCCCATTATCGCATTATCTGCAACGCCATAGGCTTTAAATACAGGTGAATATTTCCTAACCTTATGTCAGTTATATGCCATCTGCCCGTCATATGCAGCTTATAAAAAAAATATATCAGCGAACATATCAGCATTGTAGAAGCAGTGCGCATTGAGCATTTATGACTCCTTAGTCATCATGTCGCTCTCTGGGCACTGTCAGCCAAGACGCTACGCACAACTCCGCCGGCTTTCGGCACCGTTCGACCGTCCCCGCTCCCCGCCACAGCGAGAGTGACCGCGCGCCGGCCCGAAACCGCCGCAGGCCAAGACCACAGAGGCGGGGCTTAGCTGTGACGTCATAACGTATCACAGACTGACTGGTGATAGCCTCTACACACCGGATGAAAATCTTGCTCGAAATTTAACATTACGAGTCAATGACAAGTGCCTGAAATATTGAAATGGCGATAAAATATCTAAATTGTAAAAGTTTCGGCCTGTCTTGAAACGGCCATGTCCTGAGCTTGGTTGAAATTCCTTCACGCATTTAAAAGTAATCGCGAAAAATTAGGGTCTCAAGGGGTCTGGCGTTAACAGTAGTGATATATTGCCCTTTTTTTAACATGTGGAATTTTCAATTTTCTGCACCAAACGCTTTGAAAAAATATAAAACTTTTACCAGTTTTTGGTTGAAAATGGCGTGATGTCATTTGACGTAATTATACCTCTCGATCACACAAAGTTAACCCGCGCGGGGCTGGGTAAATTTTACCCCCCCCCCCCCTCGCGAATTTTTGCTATATCTCAAAAACGGTGGCGCGTAGCGCCGCCAAACTTTCAGTACCTTTTCTTACATCAATTTGACACGTTCCCTGAAAATTTGAGCGAAATCCTTCGGATTTTTTTGTTTTTGAGAAAATGACGTTTTAGTGACGTCATGTTCGCCATTTCCGCCTCAAAAACGGCAAAATTTCAAACGCCGCTAACATCTTCATTTTTAAGGGAATCAAGACGTAACAAAAAAGGTTATACGTGAATCTACTTTGTCTATCAAATTGCTATCATGTTTTTTTTTGAAAAATTTTTTATTTTGGCCCAAATTTTTTTCTAAAAAAACTGACTTTTTTGGGAAAATAATTATAAATCAAAAATTTTGCGTGTATCGAAATAAACCGGAATATATGTCAAAGAAGTGGTCCATGTGCACCTACATACCAATTTTTAGAAATATCGGTTCAAAAATGTGGGAGTTATTCAAAATTTTATGTCGTCACGGTGAGTCACGACAAACAATTTTTTTGAAAAATGATTTTTTGGGAAGTTCTAGACCTTATACGGAAACAAAAATAGCACCATTCGCTTCGCCCTGAAAAACTGCATCAGATAGACACCTTTTTAGGCCTTAACAACCAACTTCAAAATTTGACCTCACTTGACCTGACCTTGACCTGACCTCGACCTGAAATTCATCCAGATGTGGTCCATATCACCTATTGAATGTGCCTATTGAATTATATGAATAAAATGACCCATAAAACATGTGTCGCACATGCCCTTTTCTATATTTTGTCTTTGGTGACCTGACCTGACCTGACCTTGACCTTGACCTCTGAATGATATTGTATGCAACGAATATTGTCTTGGTAGCCTAAGAACACGTTTTGGGCAATCAGTCTCAGTCCATTCTTCGGCAACTACGGTGCAAGGCCGATACTGTAAAAACTTGCAATTTGTACCCTTGACCTGACCTTGACCTTGACCTCAAACTTTAAATTAAGTACATGTTTTTAGTTGTTCGTGATGAGATCTTTCGATTGGCGTTTGAATTTTCCAAATCGGACCATTAGTTCGGGAGATAACAGGGCCCTCCAGCCCCACCCGACGGGGGGGGGCGGATATCCGCCCCCTGAGGTTGTTCGTAAATAGCGGAAAAACCACGGCGCGTAGCGGCACGAAATTTGACATGATTATTCCCCCGTCAATTTCACACATTGTGTGCAAGTTTGAACCACCTTTTAAGGTCAGGTCACCACTCACCAGGTCACTTTGAATGACCCATCCTCAAATCACTTTTTGCAACTTTGTCACCGTGTCAGAGCTACAGTAGATGACGCAGTCCTTTGAAACTTGCAGGATGTTATAAGGTCATTGGTAGCTACAATTTGTATATCTTGGGATTTCGATATCGATGACCTCGGGTCAGGTCAATACCTGACCACCCCATTACCCAATGGGGGAAATCAACTATCTTATTTTTACACTAAATCACGTCGGAATGGCCTAATATACCATGAATGACTTCATATACGAGCAACCTTGACTACCTCGAGGCCTTTTTTGCTCTTGGGCAACTGTAAGGTCATACGACGTCATCAAAGGTCACCCAAGGTTTTTTTTGCTAATAACTCCTTACAGGAACGAGATACAGCCATGCGGATGGCTCATTGTGTTCAGCTCGTCAAGGCACATCGAATGATAGGGTCCCCTGTGACGTCATCTTTGACCTCCGTAAAAATTGTACCTTGCGTCATTAAATGAAGGATCATGATGTTTTTCATCATTTGTTCTTATATTTCACATACAGGGTGTCCCGAAATTGATGCGCGGTTGTTTTATCCTCAATAACTTATTAAGTGCTCGAATTTATTTCACGGCTTATATGTTATCCTAGTCCCCATTCAGTTGCATACACGGCCTATTGCACTCAAGCGTGTCACGTTTCAGGTTGTCAAGAGTCTATCCTTTGAAACAACGCCATGCCGTTTATATCTTCTGAAACAGCCTCTTCTCTGAGCTAGCCCATGGAAGCTTGCTGAGCTCTTTTTTGACGATCGTCCAGATAATTTGGATCGGCGACAGGTCCAGACTGTTGCCAGACCATGTCCCCTTCTCCCAGAGGCCTGGGAGCCTCGCTCGGCACCAGTCCTGGGTCTTCCTGGCGTGATAAGCTGGAGCCCTTTCTTGCTGGAAAATGGCCCTGGACATGTCCGACAAAAGTTTGACTCTGGTTTTTGAACCATTTACCTTTTCCCTCAGCATCTTTGTGGCATCAGTCTTCTTCAGCATCTCGCTGACATAGTAATAAGCAGTCACGGTCTGTCCCCGAGGCACCTCGTGAAGCTCAGAGCGCCTCTGTAGCTCATCATACTCCAAATGAGATTCTTCAGCAGACGTTTCACCGTCTCGACAGCGGACTCCTCAGAGCTGCCGTTGGCCCACATTTCGATCGTTCTGGCAGTTAGGGGCTTAGAAACCACAAAAGACACCTTGTCACTGAAAAGGACGCATCTCCAGTCCTGAATGGTCCAGTTTTTGTGGGTCTTGGCGAAATCCAGCTGCCTGCACTTCTGGACCACGGTAGGCCAAGTCTGCATCCTGAAGCTGAGCAGCTTCAGCTTCAAGATAGTCTTCAAATACTGGTGGAGGGTCGATTTGGATGCTGGGACATGCATCTTATTCAGTTTTCTTGTCAGCGATGTTGAATGGTGCTTTTTAAAGGTCGACTTTGCAATCACGATTTTCGCCACTCGGCTCAAGGCAGTCTTCCGCCCTCGAACCGTGCTGTTCTTGAGTGTCTCTCCTGATCGTTTGCGGTCCATCCAAAGTTTAATTGTCGCAGAGTTGACGCCCAATTCTCTGGCATCCGGAACCTGGGTCACACCGTCCTTGATCATCCCCACCGCGCGGTAGCGGATCGGTAGTTTGTGCCTTTTCACTTTTGGTGATATGCAGTTTCTCCACGTTGCCTGTCTGGACAAGAGTGGGCTCCCGCGCCCACATCCGGCCGCGGTCGCGTTAGCCGCTTGGTTCACGTGATCGTGTGACCAGCAAGATGTCAGTGGTGCCAGAGCCGGTAAAATTGCAGTTGTTCAGCACTCGGGAGGGGCAACATAACATGCCGCACCAACCGCGCATCAATTTCGGGACACCCTGTATAAGAGGTAGTTTACTGGTACCATCGGGCACACAAGGAAATGGCCAAAAGTTAAAATACCAAACACTGCATCAATATTCGTTGCCACATGAAGCATAGTAGCTCATTAGAGGAGATGCTCAACATGAGCTCCACCGCGCTGCGTACCTAATTATTGATAGCCTGACTTGCTGCAGGTTTCGTTGGCGTCGGGTTTCGTCCAGAGATTTTGTCAAAATGTAGGCCTCTACGGAAAACGACCTCTCTTCATTTGTCCACATCGTAGAATAAACTTCTGAAGTATCCCAGCTAGGAACAAACTAATAGCACCATCGTGATCCGGGTGTCGGGTCCGGGTGTCATTAAATGGAGGATCATAAAATATTCTTATCTCATTTTTGTCCCGCACGCGCGAATATTTTAATTTTTTATGATGTGATACAGTAGATCTTGGCACGGAAAAACTGGTTATATCTAGCGCCTCTATTTTGACTTTTTTGACCCCTGTGACGTCATCGTTGACCTGACCTGAAAACGACCTGAGTAAAAATCGTAGACTTTGTCCGTGTGTACTCTATGTCGTTTACCGCGTGTCGCTATCTTGCTTCGTTCTCGAGATCTCAGGGGGGAGGGCAGGTGTCCGCCCCCCCCCCCGTCGGTTGTAAGTTGGCGCGGAACCCCGTCGGTGCGCAGGTTAAAGAAGTTTCAATGCCATCACAGAAGCAGTTTTGAATAATCAAAAATAGTCGGCAGGGGGCGTTGAAGCCCTGCCCCTTAGTTAATGCTGGAGTGATAATGACTCGAACTGTCCCTTGCCTGAGACTTTGTGGGATGTTCCTCCCCATCACAAAAACAAAGTATGTCAACGACCGTTGGGGGGAACTGGAGTTCTAAGCGCATCAAAGCGCGACAGCAACATCTGGCCCTTTATCATATGGAAAGTCACCCGAAGGCCGTGGGCGGCGCACATGGCACGGCGGTGGAGCGGGTGGGGCGACCTGTGTCAGATGACACCAAGGCGGGGTTGACAAATGGCCCACAGCGGTGCAGGAAGGGTTAGGGATGGGGTCATAGGTCACATGGCCAAAGGGCCCAGTCACTGAAGACGGAAGGCATCGCCACGCGCCGCGGCAAGGCGCTGACGTACTTGAGCACACCTGCGCACCAAAGGACGGGTATAAGAGCCCGCGCCGCCGGTACCTCGGCACCTCAGCTCCCAGCACTCGGCACCATGCTCCGTCTGCAGATCGCCTGCTGCTGCCTGCTGGCCGCCGCCGCGCTGGCCAAGCCACAAGCCAAGCCAGCGAGGAAGGAACCCAAGCCGGTTGACTTCGATGACAACGCTGCTACCGGTGTACCGTACAATGGAAATGATGTGATGTCCGATAGCGCCGAGCCGCTGCCTATGTTCGAAACGTCAAACGGCTTCACTCGTGCTGTGCATGACATCACCCTCAACCCCAACCATTACTACTGGATTTCAGAAAACTATCCGAACAACTACACAAACAATATTGACGTCGGTCTGAGGCTGCGAGGCAGTGATGGCCAGGAGATCAGCATCAGCTGTGACCCGTTCAAACTCGAGTACCACCCAAGCTGTGACTGGGACTATCTGTCCATCAACGGCCAGAAGTTTTGTGGCACTAGAACGGTGCCTTCCATCAAAGGCACGCTGCTGACCATCGACTTCCACACAGACTACTCGGTGACTGACAAGGGCTTCTACTGTCGCATCGTGGTGCCGGAGCCTGGCACTCAGACGACCCCGAGCCCCAGCACCGACTGCCAGTGCGGCGTCCGTCAGACCCGCGTGGTGGGCGGCACAGACGCCACCGCCGGCCAGTTCCCGTGGCAGGCCGGCATCGTCAGCACCGGCAACACCCGCTCCTGGTGCGGCGGCAGCGTCATCAACAACCGCTACGTGCTGACGGCGGCCCACTGCACCGACGGCAAAGACGCCAGCCAGATCCAGGTGATGCTGGGCGACCTGCGAATTGGCACTACCGACGCCGGCGAGCAGCGCTACTCGGTCGTCCAGATCATCGAACACCCGCAGTACACGAGCGCCTCGGGCAGCGGCTGGGACTTCTCGCTGCTGAAGTTGGACCGCGAGATCACCTTCAGCAGCACCATCTCGCCCGTCTGCCTGGCCGAGGCCGGCCAGACGTACGCCGACGTCACGGCCATCGCCAGCGGCTACGGCCGTGTAGGCGCCGAAGAACCTCAGGCTACCACGCTACAGCATGTTCAGCTGCCCGTCTGGAGCCAGAGCCGCTGCCAGGGCAACTGGGGCACCACGCTCAAGAGCAACATGATCTGCGCCGGAGGCTACCCAGAGGGAGGCAGGTCGGTCTGCATGGGCGACAGCGGCGGCCCGCTGGTGACCGAGGTCTCCGGCCGGTTCCGTCTGATCGGCGTCGTCTCGTTCGGCCGGCCGTGTGCCTTGGCCAACAGCCCCGACGTGTTCGCCCGCGTCACCGAGGCGCTGACTTGGATTCAGTCGAACACGGCTGACGCCCAGTACTGCACGGCCTGAGACCAACTACTGCAGTGCCTGAGGCCCAGTACTGTAGCGTCTGAGGCAGATTCGAACAATTGCACTATTGAACTGACAAGACCTGATGTTCCTACAATCTTTGCTATCTGCTTTTGGTCTAGACCCACTTTTTCTACTCAACTATAAGGGGAAATACATCGTCGCAAATCTCCGGTCTTTCTGAGGTACAAGCCAGTAAAACGACTTTAGGGCGAAGAACGAGCGAGCGAGATAGTGAGCCCTGCACGTGCGGAAGGGCGAAAGGGTACTTCAAACGGGCTCTTGCACGGCACCCTATAAACTGGTCACTATCTGTGTGCCAAATTTCGAGGCAATTGGTCAAGCCGTCTCCGAGATCTGGAAGCGACACCCTGCACGTGCGCACGTGCCAACCGGGTCCAAATTGACTTTTGCATGGCACCCTTCCAACTGATCCCTAGCCGCGTACCAAATTTGAGCGCAATCGAACCAGCCGTTCTAAAGATCTGGAAGCGACCCCTGCACAAGCGCACGTGCAGTAGCACCCTAACCGTAATACATAGGAATGCATTGCCTGGTGGGTGCCCACCTATATGCCAAGTTTCGCCGAAATTGCCCCAGTAATTACAGTCATTGTAATGGAAACAATCTCTTCTTTTTGTATTTTGAACGTGCAGGGGGGCGGGGGGTGACCCACATGCATCAAGAGTATCCGGTGCTTGGAAGAAGGATGCAACTACCCTACAAAAATTAACGTAAGTCAATCACCCAAGCGGTGGCCGAGATATGGGATGGGTCTCTCAAAAGCGCTGATTCAGCAAAAACAGCTTGAACGCCCTCGACTTTTCACGTGGCACGTGCCACGATGGTCACCTAATAGCATCAATAACAGTCTATTACGGGGTAGAAGGGATGGGGCCACCCAACAAAAAACGTAGTGTATCAATCGGTCCAGCGTTTGCTGAGTAATAAGCCTGTCAAAAGCTTTACAGGCCGGGTCGGGCCGGGTCGGGCAGCCATACTGAGGGTTTTCCGTAATAAGACTCGCCTCGCACTCCCTCGCAATAAGCACGTTGTATGGCGATCAGCACGTTGCATTATGTGAAATAGTTTCGCCACCCAGCAATTTTAGAGCATCTAAACAGTCTGGACCTTAACCCGCGCACCGACGGGGGGGGCGGATATCCGCCCCCCCCCCCCCCCCTGAGGTTTTTCGCGGATAGCGTTAAAACCGCGGCGCGTAGCGCCGCGAAATTTGGTATGACTATTCTCTCATCAATTTTACACATGGTGTGCAAGTTTGAACCTCCTAACTTTTAAGGTCAGGTCACCAGGTCACTTTGAATGACCCAACCTCAAGTCACTTTTTTGCAACTTTGTCACCGTGCCAGAGCTACAGTAGATGTCGGAGGCCTTTGAAAGTCGCAGGATGTTATTAGGTCATTAGTAGCTACAATTTGTATATCTCGGAATTTTGATGTCGGTGACCTAAGGTCAGGTCAAATTCGCGACCTCCCCATTATAAGTCAATGGGGGAAAAATCAACTCCCTGTTTTTACCACTAAAACGGGTCGGAATGGCCCCATATACCATACATGACTTCACATACGATCAACCTTCACTACCTTGAGGTCTGTTTTGCTGTTGGGCAGCTGTAAGGTCATGTGACGTCATCAAAGGTCACCAAAGGTTTTTTGCCAATAACTCCTTACAGGAACAAGATACAGCCGCGCGGATGGTCTCATTGTGTTCAGCTCGTCAAGACGCATCGAATGATATACATGATGACCTCGAGGTCACGTGACCTGAGGTCAACCTTTGACCTTGACCTTTCGAGGTCAACATATATATCATTCGATGCGGATTGACGAGAGGATCACGATGATGCCCTTAGTTTGTTCCTATCTTGACTACTTCGAAAGTTATTCGAGAAAAACCCTCTCCATATCTAGCGCCGCCATTTTGACTTTTTCGACCCCTGTGACGTCATCTTTGACCTGACCTGAAAATGACCTTAGTAAAAATTGTAGACCTTGTCCGTGCGTATCCGATGCCGTTTACGGCTTGTCGCTATCTTGCTTCGTTCTCGAGATCTCAGGGGGGGGGGCGGTCATCCGCCCCCCCCCCCCCGTCGGTACTAAGTTGGCGCAGACCCCCGTCGGTGCGCGGGTTAAGTCTCCTCACTCGGTGGCAGCGAGTTCGCGCCCAGAACACATCACGGCGTGTGACCCGCGTATCGCCAGCTAACCGGGAATTGTTTGTTCAGCTCATTAACGAGAGAGTGAGCGAGTTTATCTGTGGCTTAACAAGAGAAATCCATCAGCAGCAGCCCGACCCGGCCACATGACGCTTTTTCAGTCTTTGTTCTGGGTGTCCACTAGACCGATTGGTAAACGGTCTTTAGATCCTTGTTTAATTACGAACTAAAATACCTCTGATACGTCTGGACCGAGCCCCTGGTCCGCCCTCCCACGAGCGTGCCGGGAAACAGTCGGGTAAGGTCAGTGGGACCGCCCCGGTCCTTCCCACGGGCGCTGAACGGGCGGCCGGTAACGCCTCGCACTAGATAGCTGTGGAACCTAAACGGGACGGCAACCGCTCACTGCAACGAAACCGGCGTTGTTGCAAGGTACTGCCGGCAAGGTACTCGGACAGCAGGTGAGCCTCATCGATCACGACAGGATATATCGAAAACTGGCGCCCCGGGGTGACTAGTGGAAGCTCAATACGCCACGGAATCCCCCTGCTGGCGGCGTCTTGGGGAGCAGCATCGGGATCGCGAAAGAAACCCCCGACAGTCTACTGAAGGAGCAGTCGCCGAGTTGGGAAGAGCTGGTGACATTTCTGGCAGAGGTAAAGTGTATTACGAACTCCACACCTATCACCGATGCGCCGCTGGATTCAGCCGATGACGACCCACTCACTCCGCACCACCTCCTAATCAGTGGGGCCTCAGCTGGTCAGTAGAGTGGTGGAGTTGAGCCTTCATCTTCTCTTAACCCGCGCGGGGCTGGGGTCTCCAGCCGAACGCGCGGGGCTGGGGGGGGGGTTAAATTTTACCCCCCCCCCTGTTATCTCCCGAACTAATGGTCCGATTTGGAAAAATCAAACGCCAATCGAAAGATCTCATCACGAACAACTACAAACATGTACTTAATTTAAATTTTGAGGTCAAGGTCAAGGTCAGGTCAAGGGTACAAATTGCAAGTTTCTACAGTATCGGCCTTGCACCGTAGTTGCCGAAGAATGGAGTCATTGACTGAGACTGATTGCCCAAAACGTGTTCTTAGGCTACCAAGACAATATTCGTTGCATACAATATCATTCAGAGGTCAAAGTCAAGGTCAGGTCAGGTCAGGTCACCAAAAAAACAAAATATAGAAAAGGGCATGTGCGACACATGTTTTATGGGTCATTTTACTCATAGAATTCAATAGGCACACTCAATAAGTGATATGGACCACCTCTGGATGAATTTCAGGTCGAGGTCAGGTCAAGGTCAGGTCAAGTGAGGTCAAATTTCAAAGTTGGTTGTTAAGGCCTAAAAAGGTGTCTATCTGATGCAGTTTTTCACGGCGAATCGAATGGTGCTATTTTTGTTTCCGTACAAGGTCTAGAACTTCCAAAAAAATCATTTTTCAAAATTTTTGTGCGTCGTGACGTCATAAAATCTTGAATAACTCCCACATTTTTGAACCGATTCTTCTAAAAATTGGTATGTAGGTGCACATAGACCACTTCTCTGACATATATTCCGGTTTTTTCGATACACTCAAAATTTCGGATTTTACAATTATTTTCCCAAAAAAGTCAGTTTTTTGAAAAAAATTTGGGCCAAAATCCAAAATTTTCAAAAAACCGAGATAGCCATTTGATAGACAAAGTAGAATTACGTATAACCTTTTTTTGTTACGTCTTGATTCCTTTAAAAATGAAGATGTTAGCGGCGTTTGAAATTTTGCCGTTTTTAAGGCGAAAATGGCGAACATGACGTCACTAAAACGTCAATTTCTCAAAAAATTTCCGACGGATTTCGCTCAAATTTTCAGGGAACGTGTCAAATTGATGTAAGAAAAGGTACTGAAAGTTTGGCGGCGCTGCGCGCCGCCGTTTTTGAGATATTGCAAAAATTCGCGAGGGGGGGTAAAATTTACCCCCCAGCCCCGCGCGGGTTAAAAGACGCCGGCGGAGCTCTTTAGAGTGTACCTGTAGAGTGAAAAGTATAGGACCATTTCTGGAGACGTTGGACGCACGAGTACCTGCCTCGTCTCGCCACTCGTTCCAAATAGCGGTAGGAGAAGTGCAGGAAGGGAGCATCGTAATCGTGACAGACATCCAAGAAACGTGTGGCTCAAAGGCCGGGCCCCCTCCTTCCAGCGCGCCCCAGACGGGCGCGAGCGGTCTGCCACAATCCGGACAAAGCTTGGTGTCCTCCTACGTCCCGCCAGGAAACTGATCTGCCAGACCGTGCAGACTGAAGCAGGCAGCAGGGTCAACGTCGGCTCACATCAAAAGAAAGAAATCCTCAAGACGTCTCAGCCGGAGATCTGCCGCTGAGAGAAGCCCCTACGTGGAGGATTGAACTGGTGTGGTGGTTCAACTTATGATTCTTGCGCATATCCAATTTGAGTTTTTATCGCTCCATTTTTCGTACTAATGAAGAAAATTGTGATTACACCATTTTTATCTCAACTAACCCGTAACAATGGGAATTTCCTTCCTTCACAAAACGGTTTTGATGGATACAGGAGTTTTGTAAAATTTTCGTTTGGACATGGCGTGATGTGGCGGAAATAACTAACAAATAGTTATAGAAAGTTTCAAGGCGATCGCAGAGTCAGTTTCCGAGTTATTGCGAATAGTCGGCAAAGGGCATTCAATGTCCTGAGCCAATGAGGAGTTGATGATGAATCAAACTCTCCTTCGCAGATTTTCTGGAAGTTTGGAACATTGCGCACTCCATCCCCCATCACAAATTAACAAATGCAATTAAACGAAATTAAAATAAGTGTGTCAGCGACCGTTAGGAAAGCGTCCCGGGCGCATCAGACCGCGAGAGTAGCACCTGACCCTTCATCATCTGGACAACCATGGTAGTTTAAGGGCAGTGCACGTGACGCAATGGGAGCGGCATGGGCCAGGCGGCGGCAGGGCAGCGTTGACAAACAGCCCACAGCCGTGCACCGGTGTCGACAGGGAGGTCAGAGATCACGTAGCCAGAGAGCCCAGTCACTGAAAATGGAGGAAGCCGTCACACCCCACGGCAAAGTGCGACGCAGTTGAGCACACTTGCGCACCAAAGGACGGGTATAAGAGCCCGCGCCGCCGGTACCTCGGCACCTCAGCTCCCAGCACTCGGCACCATGCTCCGTCTGCAGATCGCCTGCTGCTGCCTGCTGGTCGCCGCCGCGCTGGCCAAGCCACAAGCCAAGCCAGCGAGGAAGGAACCCAAGCCGGTTGACTTCGATGACAATGCTGCCACCGGTGTACCGTACAATGGAAATGAGGTGATGTCCGATAGCGCCGAGCCGCTGCCTATGTTCGAAACGTCAAACGGCTTCACTCGTGCTGTGCATGACATCACCCTCAACCCCAACTATTATTCCTGGATTTCAACAAACTATCCGAACAACTACACAAACAATATTGACGTCGGTCTGAGGCTGCGAGGCAGTGCTGGCCAGGAGATCAGCATCACCTGTAACCCGTTCCAACTCGAGTATCACCCAAGCTGCGATTGGGACTATCTGTCCATCAACGGCCAGAAGTTTTGTGGCACTAGAACGGTGCCTTCCATCAAGAGCACGTTGCTGACCATCGACTTCCACACAGACTACTCGGTGACTGACAAGGGCTTCTACTGTTACATCGTGGTGCCGGAGCCTGGCACTCAGACGACCCCGAGCCCCAGCACCGACTGCCAGTGCGGCGTCCGTCAGACCCGCGTGGTGGGCGGCACAGACGCCACCGCTGGCCAGTTCCCGTGGCAGGCCGGCATCGTCAGCACCGGCAACACCCGCTCCTGGTGCGGCGGCAGCGTCATCAACAACCGCTACGTGCTGACGGCGGCCCACTGCACCGACGGCAGCAGCCCAAGCGAGATCCAGGTGATGCTGGGCGACCTGCGCATTGGCACTACCGACACCGGCGAGCAGCGCTACTCGGTCGTCCAGATCATCGAACACCCGCAGTACACGAGCGCTACGGGCAGCGGCTGGGACTTCTCGCTGCTGAAGTTGGACCGCGAGATCACCTTCAGCAACACCATCTCGGCCGTCTGCCTGGCCGAGGCCGGCCAGACGTACGCCGACGTCACGGCCATCGCCAGCGGCTACGGCCGTGTGGGCGCCGAAGAACCTCAGGCCACCACGCTACAGCATGTTCAGCTGCCCGTCTGGAGCCAGAGCCGCTGCCAGGGCAACTGGGGCACCACGCTCAAGAGCAACATGATCTGCGCCGGAGGCTACCCAGAGGGAGGCAGGTCGGTCTGCATGGGCGACAGCGGCGGCCCGCTGGTGACCGAGGTCTCCGGCCGGTTCCGTCTGATCGGCGTCGTCTCGTTCGGCCGGCCGTGTGCCTTGGCCAACAGCCCCGACGTGTTCGCCCGCGTCACTGAGGCGCTGACTTGGATTCAGTCGAACACGGCTGACGCCCAGTACTGCACGGCCTGAGACCAACTACTGCAGTGCCTGAGGTCCAGTACTGTAGCGTCTGAGGCAGATTCGAACAATTGAACTATTGAACTGACAGGACCTGATGTTCCTACAATCTTTGCTATCTGCTTTTGGTCTAGACCCACTTTTCTACTCAACTATAAGGGGAAATACATCGTCGCAACTCTCCGGTCTTTCTGAGGTACAAGCCAGTAAAACGACTTTAGGGCGAAGAACGAGCGAGCGAGATAGTGAGCCCTGCACGTGCGGAAGGGCGAGAGGGTACTTCAAACGGGCTCTTGTACAGCACCCCATAAACTGGTCACTATCTGCGTGCCAAATTTCGGGGCAATTGGTCAAGCCGTCTCCGAGATCTGGAAGCGACACCCTGCACGTGCGCACGTGCCAACCGGGTCCAAATTGACTTTTGCATGGCACCCTTCCAACTGATCCCTAGCTGCGTACCAAATTTGAGCGCAATCGAACCAGCCGTTCTAAAGATCTGGAAGCGACCCCTGCACAAGCGCACGTGCAAGTAGCACTCTAACCGTAATACATAGGAATGCACTGCCTGGTGGGTGCCCACTGCCCACCTATATGCCAAGTTTCGGCGAAATTGCCCCATTAATTGCAGTCATTGTAATGGAAACAATCTCTTCTTTTTTATTTTGAGCGTGCAGGGGGTGGGGTGACTCACACGCATCAAGAGTATCCGATGCTTGGAAGAAGGATGCAACTACCCTACAAAAAGGTAGTGTGCCACCTTTGAAAGATTTCCCATTTTATTTTTCCTAGGATAAGAAGCTTCTGTTTTTAATTAATATCGCAAAGAAAATCAAAAATGGGCCTGGAATAGTGCCTTTTTCGCCTAAAAGTTTATCGGTTTTTCGATATGTATAACAACTGTAGTGGGCTGACCTGCAAACAGGCGTCGGCAACAACCGCGAATGCGGCGCACATGTGACAATAAGCAAAGGTCATTATAGAGTTACGACGTACGGGAATGAGTTATCAGCTGTCTAATCGTAGACAACACAATGTCGAGCCTTAAACTGTAAGCCTGTATTGGTATTGTTTCTTTTATTTGGCTGTCGAACATTATTTAAGGTTTGAAATATGATTTTATGTAAAATAATTGATATGAAAAAGCCGTCTCTTAAGTTATGACCCCATTCTTCCACACGCAAGTGGCAGAAATGACAATGATCAGCTGACGCATTTTTCTTGGCCGAAGTCAGAGCGCGCGGCCCGACGCACCACCACCGCACCACAAAGTATGAGCAGAAGCCACGCCCAAAGCCAGGGCCCCGGTAACGTGAGGTAGCCGAGTCGGGGCAGCGTGCGCTGACCCAAGCCGGGGCCGCAGCTTTGGGCGCGGTCTACCGCATCCCCGCGGGCAGCCCCGGGCTATCACATGACACCGGGAGGACGCGCGGCCCCGGCTTGGGTCAGCGCACGCTGCCCCGACTCGGCTAACTCGCGTTACCGGGGCCCTGGCTTTGGGCGCGGTCTACCGCACCACCTAACAGGCGTGTTCGAAACCGCAGGAGATGATGATGAACGGGTTTATCGAAACTTGATTGGATGAGCATATCGGTAATAGCGATTTCAGTGTGTGCATTTATTGTTCATAGTGGTGTGAAATGTGGTTGGGGTACGACCGACAACCCGTCGGGGCGAATTTCGCACTGGGGTACTCAAATTTGAAGAATTTAAGACGTTTCCATGAGTTTTGAAGGTATGGATAAGTTCTAAAAATCCGGTTCTCCTTATCTGGGCCATTAACTCCATACGGTCCAGGAAAGCTGGCACACTACCTTTAACGCAAGTCAATCACCCAAGCGGTGGCCGAGATATGGGATGGGCCTCTCAAAAGCCCTGATTCAGCAAAAACAGCTTGAACGCCCTCGACTTTTCACGTGGCACGTGCCACGATGGTTACCTAGAAGCATCAAGGATAGTCAATTACGGGGTAGAAGGGATGGGGCCACCCAACAAAAAAGGCCGTATATCAATCGGTCCACCGGTTGCTGAGTCGCTCTGGCAGGGCATTTTTCATAACATGGCCTGGCAGGGGGGGGGGGGGTCGATGCGACCCCCCCCCCCCTCGCGATTGGTTCTTATGACACCTAGAAACACCAAATTTGGTAGGTAGGTGCCCTTGAGTTCTCACCCCTGTGCTAATTTGGTTGCACTAGGTCAATATTTAGGGGGGGGGGGGGGGGGTTGGGGAGTATAATTGTAAAAATTTCGCTAAAAACAGGTCAAAAGTTTTTCGCTTATAACCTTTGATCTAATTAAGATAGAGCAAAAAGAAAAGCATCAGTGAACTCAGCACGTCAAGGCGCGTCGAATGATATACTTTTTTGTTTTATTTTCCAAATTGAATATTTTCCCATAGGCTTAACATTACAACCTAATAACCTCAGACTGACCTCAGGTCAGTGACACAAAAAAAACTTATGTTATACAACTCGGTGAACTTAACTTAAAATATGAACATAGCAGAATGAATGAATAGCAGAACTTCAGGATGAACTTAGCACATCCTGAAAGTTTGAAAGAAATCAGTCCAAAACCGTGAGTAGGACAGGTGCATCAAGAAAATTGAAATTTGTCCATGACCTTGTACCGGTTTTTCTGACCTGGTGACCTGACCCAAGGTTACCAGGAACTGAAATTTTCAGGTCATATGTAAAAAGGTTGCCTCATAGGCTGTGTTAATTTTGCCGCCGTTTTTACGATATCTTCAAAAAACCTTAGGGGAGGGGTCGCATCAACCCCCCCCCCTGCCAGGGCGACTGGCGAGGGTTAACCCGCGCCCCACTGGGGTCTGCGTCTAACACGCCCTACTGGGGGGGGGGGGGCTCTCCATAGCCCCCCCTCCTAACTCCAAAACTACTGGGCCGATCGTCAAAATTCAAACGGCGTCTGATAGCCCCAGAAAAACTGTCGAACGAAACCTAATTTCATTGACCTCGAGGTCACCGATGACGTCACAGGTCAGGTCAAAGTAAAAATTATTAGCATTTCGGCTTTTTCAGATTTTGGGCTCTGGCCGCCGTCTTACAAGTCAGATCAGGCTCATTTTTGGTGTACACACTCGTGAACAGATGTTCTAGATACCTTGATGGTACCAAACTTGTACTTTGATTTTCAGGTCAGGGTCAGGTCATCACAGGTCACGGAAATATTATATCATGTGTCGGTCACGTGACACGTGTTTTATGGTCCATTTAGGCCAGAGATTTCGAAATTGATGTCGTCTGTGTCATTCGAGGTCATTTTGAGTCGAAATTAGCTTAGGTCAGGTCACTTTGGCCTTGACCGCCGGCCGGGTTACAGCTCGCGCCCCTCGCTCCGCTCGCCCGCCTGCGGCCGACCCCGACCCAGCCGTGTCGCGCTTGGCAGCCTGCCAGCCCGTTTCGGGGCGGACATTGTGAACGCTCTGTGGTGATAGGGGTCGTGCGAGTGACGGGGAAGTGATTTTGTTGACTGAGTCTGAGTGAATTAAAATGCCTGATTCATCGCCAGTCACGGAGGAAGCTCTGAAGCGTGCCTTGATGGCTTGCTTCAGTGACAACGAGATACGCAAATCTCTGCGTGACATCTTCAAAGAAGAGCTCGAGTCTCGCGACAAGGAGATCAAGCAGCTCAAGGAGCAAGTCAATGAGCAGAAGAAAATCATTGAAGCTCAAGCTGACGCGATTGACGACATCGAGCAGTACTCGCGTCGCAACTGCCTGAACTTTAACGGCGTGACGGAGACGGCTAACGAGAAGCCGGTGCGTCTGGCGATCGATCTCGGCCGGACGCTGGGAGTCCAGCTCCAGCCCAGCGACATAGACCGGGCTCACAGGATCGGCAAGCCGCAGACCGCACAGGACGGCTCCGCTCGCGCCCGATCGCTGATTGTCAAGTTCGTGTCCTACACGAAAAGGGATGAAGTCTGGCGTGCTCGCAAGAAGCTCAGGACGGCGCTCCCGCCCAGACAATCTTGTCTGCCGCAGAACGCGACCACGAACGCATACGTGACCGAAAATCTCACCAGACGCAACCAGAAGGTTATGTACGCGGCTCGCCAGTTACGCAGAGAAGGCAAGATCTGGGCAGCCTGGAGCGACGACTGCGTTATGAAGATCAAGACGGCTCCCACCGCTGCAACACAGAAGATCAAGTCCGAAGAGGATCTTCGTCGGATCGTGGAACGCACGGAGACAGCCGGACGCCAGACAGATACGGCGGCACCGTCGCAGGATCGAGAGTCGCAGTCGTTCGCAGCCGC
This sequence comes from Amphibalanus amphitrite, assembly GCF_019059575.1. Lineage (NCBI taxonomy): Eukaryota > Metazoa > Arthropoda > Thecostraca > Balanomorpha > Balanidae > Amphibalanus > Amphibalanus amphitrite. Next base: position 36,936 of record NW_024883269.1, read on the forward strand.
GGCTGCAGCGCCGCCGGCGCCCGGTACCCAACCCGATACCCACCAGTGAAGGGAAGTACAACACACGAAGGTAAACTACCATATGGTAGCCTGTTTCCTTTCGTTGAACCAGCTTCCATATTGTGAACAATGACAGATCTTGCGCAGGTGCTACGTTCGTGACGCACTGCATTCCGGCCAAGTCTGTGCAGTGCTTTGACCTTGTTTTGTTTTGATACGGTCTCGATTTGGATTGAGTTGAATATTGATTCAGGATATCAACATTGAGTTCAAGTTAGTGTTTATATTGATAAACAGTGGACTTGGAGGAGAGGATATTGCACCAGCACCACTCATTCCAGCATGATCAGTATTCAAAGATGATAAACTATCACTATGGAGTTTTGGTTTGTATCAGTATCATGATCTGCTAGACAACATTCCTAGATGATTCAGTGTGTAGTTGGATAGAAGGCTAAGGAAGCAGAAGTACAGGGTTGCATAGAAACAATACTTGTTTTGTTTATTAGACTCAACCTAACTTCCTACACAGAACAATGGGTAGGTTCCTGGTCCAGTGTCAGTGTGTTCTTAGTTGTTGTTCAGTCATTCGGACAACCTGCAGTTTGTTTTGTTATCATGTCATGTTCATCGCTCATTGTTCACTGTCATTGTTCATCATTGTCTGCCATCAATCTGTATGCACATCTTCTACTGTAGCTTGTGTGTTCCTTGAATCAAATGTATCCGTATCTACCTGGACAATGCCAATGCTCAGTTGGACGATCCAGTTTGTAGATGGATGGGGGCCAGGGGAGACAGCTGAAGTTCAGGGTCACATAGAAAACCAGACATGCTGTGTTAACTAGATTTGCCCTGGCTACCCACGCTGAATTCAGGCTTAGCTGGTCCAGTGCCTTCTTTGCTGGTGTTCAGACAACCCGCAGTTTGTTTTGCTACCTACCATGTCATGATCACTGCTCATTGTCCATTATCGTTGTTCATTATCGCCTGCCATTAAAGGGACCCTCCCACCTTCAAAAAAGTTAATGAATTGGCATGAAAGTGATGTCGCTCGGTTCAGAAAGAGCAAAAACGAATATCTACCAAATTTCATCGAAAAATATTCACCGCTTTTCAATATATTAGACTTTTACTTTTGTTTACTTTTTGGGATCTCCGCTGTTCCTAGCGACTTTATTTAAAAGTGCGGCATTTGTTGCGCGCAAAGCAGCGTATACCACCGCGTGCTACAAAACGTTTTAGTCAAACTTAATGACGGACGTTCGAAAGCCTGATGACGTCATCAGATTCCCGTAATGGTTAAGAGATAGGGACCACGCTGGTCCCACCCTGCAAGTAAAGGGAAGAAATTTCTTGAACACCATAAAGCTGCGGGGGTTGCGACCAGGATAAATGGTGGTTTCTGAGCCTGGCCGCAAACTTGGCTATCTCAACTCAAAACTAATGTTAAGGTGGGAGGGTCCCTTTAAGCCATAGCACATCTATTATAATTTGTGTTCCCTTGGAGTTATTTGGTTAAATATGATTAGATGTTTCTTTGCTATATCACTAATATGTTACTGCATATCACTTCTGTTGATGTATCTTTCGTTCCCACCTTGATCTCAGCCACCCTGTCACTCGCACGACCCTGACGTTCTTGTCTATATGCCCACAGCCTCCAGAAGCTGCCAGGAGCCCGCCACTGGTTCTTCATCTTTCTATCTCCAAATTGAATCTTCTCGCCTTGGCTTTCACCATAGTTATTTTGAGGTAAGCTGTGCCACAGTGGCTGGTGTATTATCCTTTCCAAACCACATCCTTCATCCCTACCTCTCACCATCGCCTAAACACCATTACACAAACCACTCACATCCTCCACCATTACACAAACATCTTCTCACAAAACACTTACGCAACACTTGTACATATCACCATTCACCACTAGCATGTATAGTATTTTCTAAACTTTTTCATTTTCTCTTTCCTGACATTCAAGCATGTTTGCTCATAAGTGGTTTGGAAACAAACCCAGGACCATCAGAACACAAGCCAATCACAATATCACATGTCAACATTAACAGCATCACTTCACCTGGACGACTAGACGAACTAGCTCTTTTCACCACTCATAACAGTATCGACATATTATTGCTGACTGAGACAAAACTAGACGAACAAGTGCACCCCAACCTATACACTCTTGATAATTACCACATCCCAATGACAAGACATAGGACTAGACACGGTGGTGGAGTTGCTGCCTACTTTAGATCAACCCTAGCTACAAAGCGACTGCCCGACTTAGAACTCGACGGAACTGAGTGGATCTGGTCACTTGTTAAGACACAGACTGACGTACTACTCATATGCTGCCTCTATCTACCACCTAATTTAACAAGTAGCCTCCTATCCGACTTCATAGACAACTTAACTGAAAGTGTTTCCCTTGCACAAGCTTACAATCCATCATCCATATTCATCCTGGGAGACTTTAATGCAGGGAATAACTATCTGAGTGACACAAACTCTATAACACATAGCAACATCACTGCATTTGAGACTCATTTAAAAGACACCATTGACTCACTTAACCTCATTCAACTCATTGACCAACCTACCCGTATCACGCAAACTACTGCTAACCTAAGGGACCTCATTATAACATCTAACACTAGTCTAGTAAAAGACAGCGGAGTTCTCCCTTCATTTTCACAAATCGATCACTTTCCCACTTTCGCTACCCTTGACTTGACACTCGCATCCCCAAAAACTACATACAAACACATCTGGAACTATACTAACATGGACACAGACAAACTTTCACATCTCCTCATTGACACAGACTGGGATTTAATCCTCGACAGAGACATAGACGAGGCGACAGCTAACTTCACCCAGACATTATTGGACGCAGCTGCTGAAACCATACCAATTAAAACAATTAAGATCAGACCACATGATAAACCATGGGTTACTGGGACACTTCGGAGAGAAATGAGGAAAAGAGACAGACTATTCAGATTGGCTCAGAGACACAAGACAGACCATCACTGGGACAACTGGAGACGACAGCGTAACTTTACCACTAGTCTTAACAAAAAATTAAAGGAAAATCATCTCAACAGTCAAGTAAATACTCTATTACACTCAAAGAAAAATCCACACGAATATCACCGGACCCTGAAAAACATATTGGGACGACCACAGACAGAGACCATACCACCACTCATAGGACCTGACGGAACTCCACTGACACAGGACTCTGACAAAGCTGACCTCTTAGGGGACTTTTTCGCCAGACAAACACAACTTGACAACGACGACCAACCCATCCCCAGGACCGCCCCCACGGACCCACCTCCCCCTCCTTTAGACAACATTGTAATAACTGAAGAAGAAGTTTTGAAAGTTCTCAATAATATGGACCCTAACAAATCTAGTGGTAATGATAACATCCCAGCAAAGTTACTAAAGATGACCGCCATCATAATTAAAACCCCATTAACTAAACTATTTAACATGTCTCTATCTCAAGGAATTTTCCCAACATCATGGAAAAAAGCAATCATACATCCAATTTTCAAAAAGAAAGGTTCTAACTCCGATCCAGTCAACTATAGGCCTATCAGTTTGCTTCCTTGTATATCTAAAATCCTTGAAAGAATAGTTTTCCAAAAAATATATGAACATCTCACCGAAAATGATCTACTATCCGACAAACAAAGCGGGTACCGCCCTAAGCATAGCACTCAAATTCAACTTATTCATTTCATTAACAATATTTATCATGCATTGGACCAAGGTAGCGACTTAACAGCTATTTACCTAGATATAAGCAAATATTTCGACAAAATTTGGCACAGAGGTCTCCTTTTTAAATGTGAAAAACAATGCGGTCTTACTGGAACTCTCATCAACTGGTTATCTTCTTATCTCTCAAACAGAAAACAGATAGTCAAAATTGGTGAAAAACTTAGTACCCCAAGAACCATCAACGCAGGATGCCCGCAGGGGTCGGTCCTGGGACCCCTTCTCGCACTTATCTATCTTAACGACCTATCTGACATCACTAACAACGACATATTATTTTTTGCCGACGACACTACACTTTACAAGACACACCCACACGACCCGACAACTGGACAGGATTCGCTCCAACAAGACCTACACAAAATACAGCAATTCGGCAAGGACTGGACGATAACATTCAATGGTACCAAAACAATACAGCAAACATTCACACACAAACCCTCCCAAACACCACCAGTACTGCACTTTGACGGACAACAAATCCCCTGCGTGACAAGCCACAGACACTTGGGACTGACTATATCGACAGACCTTCATTTCCACCAGCACGTCAATGACACTATCCTCAACGTCAACAGAGCCCTCAGTCCACTTTATCCTCTGGCGAAAATCCTCCCCAGACACATCCTTAACAACATATACCAAATTTATATCCTACCTCTATTCGACTATTGTGACATTGTGTACGACGGACTCCTGACAACTAGCGACTCACTCAGACTTGAAAAAGTACACAAGAGGGCAGCCAGACTAATAACAGGAGCACTCTTCAGGACACACACACAGACTCTACTAGAAGACTTAGGGTGGACGACACTGGAAACGCGACGAGGCCTCCACAAACTAACGACATTCCATTCATTCACCCACAACAGACATCACTTACCCGCAGCTATCACCTCACTCATACCTGACACAAGAGCACACACAACAGGAAGACCACTGCGAAACGCAACATCTCTAACATTGCCCCCTAACAAAACCACAGCATACCAGAAATCCTTCATCCCTTCATCCATCAGGATGTGGAACCAACTCCCACCTGAGGTGACCTCAATCCAATCCTCCCGATCCTTCAAGCGTGAAATACACCAGCGCTGTGGCGCAGCTTCGCCGCAGTTTTACTACGATCTTGGTTCCAGATCAGCGAACGTGTTTCATGCAAGGTTAAGAATGGGCTTATCCCAACTGAACGCACACTTATTCAAAATCCATAGCCGTAATACTGATAGTCCTGTTTGTCTCTGTGGTCATCTAACTGAAGATATAAAACATTTTGTCCTTCACTGTCCTCTCTATCGTGACATAAGGACCCAAATGATTCATGAAACTTTATTCATCATTCCAGAATTTTCTAACCTAAGTCAAGAGCAGCAAATCACTGTCTATCTCAAAGGAATTAACTTAAATGAGCGAGAACAACAGCAAATTGCAAACATTTTCCAACGATTCATCCTTAACACCAAACGCTTTTCATTTTAGATTCCTTGGCGGGCGCCGGCAGCTGACGGCGGCTGATGGCGGACCTGGGCGTATGCCGCTGCGTGGACGGCGGCCGCACCTCGTTCGACTTTGCCTCTGCTTACCGGGCGGGGTGCGGCCGGCGGCTGCGCGGCGGTGGGCGCCCGGTTTGCCTATACGGACGGGCTGTGTGGGTGGCGGGAGGGGTGCTGGTCGGTGTCCGGAGGCGGTCGTTTTATCTTTGATTTATTTTCGGTATTCTGTTGGAGAGGTACCTTGAGTTAAGCAGTTTTGCTTTTGTGCCAATCCATCTGTATCATCATCTCACAATGCATGTCCATGATCGAAAATAAATAAACAAACAAACAAACAAACAAACTTTCAGGTCAAGAAAGGTCAAATTTTGAAGTTAAAATTTTTCATCAAAAAAGTTGTCTATAGGATGCAGTTTGAGCTCAGGAACACGATGGTGCTATTTATATTGGTGTACGATGTCAAATACGTACTGAAAAATTGATTTGAAAAATCAATAATTGTGAATTTTTTGCAATAATGCGTATAACTTGTCATTTTTGAAGATATTTAGCTAAAACTTGCTAGAGTTAGTCATAAGCATGCGTTCTGTCACATATATTCCGTTTTTTTTCGAAAAGTCAAAAACTTTTTGAAAAAATATAAAAATATAAATTTTGAATATTTTTATATAAAATTTTCAAAATTTTCAAAATTTTGAAAAACCGAGATAGCAGTTTGATAGCCCAGTCAATTCTGAGTCCTTTCATGCAAAGAAATTGGTTCTAGCTTAAAAACTGAGCTCTTGGGAGCGATTGCCGTGGTTCAATGTTTTGCGTCGGCCGAACATGACGTCACTCTGACGTCATTTCCGGCCGACCTATGGTAGCTACGAAGTTCAAATTTTGACACAAGGTGTCAAATTGATGCAGCCGAAGGTACTGAAAGTTTGGCGTCGATACGTCAAGTGGTTTGGAAGTTATTGCAGAAAAACTGGAGAGGGGGCTATGAATAGCCCCCCCCCCCCCCAGTGGGGCGCGGGTTAAAGTTGATACACCTTTTTGGATCGGCAAGAACAGCCCGCAAAAGTCAATTGAAGGTCTCCTCGTGCACAAGACACGCCATTTCGTTCGCTTTATTCGAACACTGGCGGATCTACGGCGCCTTTGGGGCTTATCTCTCCCCCCCCCCCCCCCGTGAGCGCCCAAAATCGATAAAGTTTGTTGTTGTTGTTTTTTTAGAATAAAAAAGAAAACTTAGCGACTGTTGTCGAGAAAAGTTTGCTTTAAATTGCACAAGGGTGTGTTAGGAATCGAAATGCAAGGAGTTTTCGGATTATTGAGAAACATATTTGGCGTATGCACTATGCACTATGCTCCCCCTCCCATGAAAGCATCTTGAATACCGCCTAGGGCACGTAAGCCAAAGAGCTATTAAATGCACTTTCACGCAATGTTGTAGCTGTTTAGTTCACAAATAACTCGAGCAAATAAGACAAATAATCCAAAAACTTCAAAATCAGGATGACTGAACTGCCGCCTATGTCTGTGACTGTTAAAATTTTGTCTGTGACATATAGCATCTTCTGTGACAAAGTAGCGCGTGCTCGCATGTCTGAGCAGCGAGGACAGGTATTCTCACAACACACATTCTGACAAAGCGCTGAAACGGCCTAGATGTGGTCCCTGTTGACGAAAAAAAACATCCCTAAGGGTGCAAACTATGCCTCAGATGAATTTAGAGCCTTGACATCGTAATTCGTAATGTTGAACGTCGTAAATCGTAATGGTTACTCATTCCATTATCGGTTCAACTGATCGCAGCCAAAAATTTTCATATATTCTTCTAGAAATAGTATTTTTATTGCCTCTGCTCCAAGTAGCACACAGTTGTGTTCAGTGACCGATGGATTGCTCTCAATGAATCAAAAACTGACATTTCGCCACTGTGGCAGCCAGGTGTCGATCCACCCTCCCTCGTAAATGTGCTGCGAGGCCATCACTCATGGCCGTCCGCCCAGTGTCGGCGAGCGCAGATGTCTGGCTGGGACATCAGTCATCAATCCCAGACAGTACAAGACAGAGAGGGAGGGGATAGACGGCAGGCCAGATAGACGGGAGGGGACAGATGATAGACGGTACACGGTAGGGCAGACAGACTACAGACGCTCTACTACAGACTTGTAGACTGCAGACGGTAGACGGTAGGGCACAGAGACTACAGACGCTATACTACAGACTTTTAGAGTGCATACGGTAGACAGTAGGGCAGACAGACTACAGACGCTATACTACAGACGGCAGAGGATAAACGACAGACTGCAGACAGACTGCAGACATTAGGGCAGACAGATTGCAGACAGTAGGGCAGACAGACTATAGACGCTCTACTACAGACTTGTAGAGTGCAGAAGGTAAACAGATTGACTGGGTACCGACGGCAGACTGTACGTGGCATACTGAGAATGCCCGGCAGGGCAGACAAATTGCAGACAGAAACAGTCCAAACGGCAGACGATACACTACCAACAGAAGGACGTAAGAAGGAACACCGCAAGCGGCAGGCCAAACACCGCATAATGGCACACGGCATGAGACAGATGAGACGTGTTGGGCCCAATCTCACCAAGTGCGGTAAACTCAATTTTGGGGTAGTTTTTTTTGTAGTTACGTAGTGGGGTAGTTTGGTAGTTTACCCCAAATTGCGTTTGCCGCACGGTGAAATTGTGCTGTAATCCGATGACTGTGGAGGATGAACAAACAAGTTGTATACGGACAAACCACATACAATAGACGGAGCACCGCAGGCAACAGACTGCAGCCCAAAAGACTACAGACTGTAGAAAAGTTCAGGAAAACCAGCGGAAATTTTCCTATGCGCGGAAAACTAAAGAGATTAGAAGACAGGTAGCAGTCTGCACAACACATTTTTTTTTTATAAATTTCGTCCGAACCTTTTGATGGGAAGGATTCACAAGGACAGAGCCACCGCTAAGCGAAGCTTGTTGCGATGACCCTGCCCTCTACCCTCCGATCGCGCAATTCCGATTCTATGGCAGAATTTAGAGTCCAAAGTCTAACGTGCGCACAAAGCCGCGTACGGCCGGTCCCCTCGCTGACTTCGCCTGGCTACGGCTTGGCACCAACCGCAACCATAACTGTCAGGAAGCCCATAAATGTCGAGCGCCCGTCGCGCTTCGAACCCGGACTGTCATAACCGGGAACGCGTGCTCTCACCACGCGGAGTCCAACTCTCTAACCAACGGAGCTACGGGACCGGCTTAATACAACATATCCCGACAACAAACAGCACTAGAGCTGCCCGACAACACGCCGCCACTGCAGAACATACCTGGAGTAGTAGAGGTCGTTTTGGTCGCGCGTCAGCCGGCTTCCATCCACGTTGAGGGCAATTTGTTCGCCCTTGCTGGAGTCGTAGCTGGAGCTGTTGGTGTCCACTTCTAGCGAGAGCTGCAGCTGGTGCTGCGTCGGTTTCAGCTGAGCCTGTAGAGGGGACAGGGCGAAATGTCGGGGGTTAGAGGTCAGCTCACTTGTCAGTAGTATAAGCACAGAGGGATGCAACTGATTACAGCTAGCAATAGGAATAGTTCATGCTTTTTACACAGATTTCCCTAGCATTTTGAAAGAACTGCATGAATGGCATGAAGTTGAAAAAGTTAACTTAAATTTAACTTGAATTAAGAATTTAACAGAAGCATGAAATATGAAAATGGTCCAGCCAAAAATCTCACGGCTCACACCGCCATTTCCATTTTGATAAGAATATGTTACTTTGTGTTTGTGGGTAAATCCGAGTGTCTACCTTAGTAAAGTGGGCATGGTCTTAAGTCGCCTAGCCGTGGTCGTGATAGGAGCGACCTTAGGTCATGTGGGCGTGTCCTTACCTCCAGGAAGTGGGCGTGGTCGTATGTCATGTGCGCCGGCCGCACTGGGTACTGCAGCACCCAGAGCTTGTCCTGCAGACCCTTGGACAGGAACACCGGCATCTGGCAAAAAAACAGTGTGATATCCTTAGCAGGTCTTGACATCTTAGCATTCTTGGCATCTAAAACCATTATCCATTTTCCATGTGCATTAATTTCAGCACTATGAAATTTTGTCACCATTGCGACATGTGTATTTGCATTAACCATCCCCTCCAGACTCCAGAGTTTTACTGGGATCCTTTCAAATGTTGTACCTATTGGCAGTGGTGGTAAAGTGACAATTAATCACAACGAAGCTCCACCAGTGCCTAGCTGGCACTTCTTACCTCTGAAACGACCTCATCGTCTTCATCTGCATCCTTCTCCTTCTTGATGAGTGGAGCCTGCATTTCCCTGCTTTCTCAATGCCTGTGGCAAAGGAAACGTTTATGAAAGAAAAGCGAATAAATGCTCACCATAGTAGATGCTCACCATTATGCTCAACATAGTACATAGGAAAGAGGCATAGGAAGCTGATGCTCATAGGATGCTGCCTCTTCTCAATGTCATATGACGGTCGCATCTGTATCTGTTTTTGAATGCGATGATGCTTGGACTCAGTAAAATGTACAGGTCTCGCGGGTTTTAGCGGTAGGTTTTGCACCTAGAAAATTTAGTGTACTTCAGGCTATATCTTCGTCGTCGTCGTCTTAACCCGCGCCCCACTGGGGTCTGCGTATAACACGCCCTACTGGAGGGGGGCTCTTCATAGCCCCCCTCTCTCCTAACTCCGAAACTACTGGGCCGATCGTCAAAATTCAAACGGCGTCTGATAGCCCCGGAGAAACTGTCGAACGAAACCTAATTTCATTGACCTCGAGGTCACCGATGACGTCACAGGTCAGGTCAAAGTAAAAATTATTAGCATTTTGGCTTGTTCACCTTTTGGGCTCTGGCCGCCGTCTTACAAGTCAGATCAGGCTCATTTTTGGTATACACACTCGTGAACAGACGTTCTAGATACCCTGAGGGTACCAAACTTGTACTTTGATTTTCAGGTCAGGGTCAGGTCATCACAGGTCACGGAAATATTATATCATGCGTCGGTCACGTGACACATGTTTTATGGTCCATTTAGGCCATAGATTTCGAATTTGATGTCGTCTGTGTCATTCGAGGTCATTTTGAGTCGGATTTAGCTTAGGTCAGGTCACTTTCATGTCAAAAAAGGTCAAATTTTGAAGTTTAAAATTTTCAACAAAAAAGGTGTCTATTGGATGCAGTTTGAGCTCAGGAACACGATGGTGCTATTTATATTGGTGTCTGAAAAATTGATTTGAAAAATTAATAATTGTGATTTTTTTTTGCAATAATGCGTATAACTTGGTCATTTTTGAACATATTTAGCTAAAACTTGCTAGAGTTAGTCATAAGCATGCGTTCTGTCACATATATTCCGTTTTTTCGAAAAGTCAAAAACTTTTTGAAAAAATAAAAAATATAAATTTTGAATTTAATTATATTAAATTTTCGTAATTTTCAATATTTTGAAAATCCGAGATAGCAGTTTGATAGCGCAGGCAATTCTAAATCCTTTCATGCAAAGAAATTGGATCTAGCTTAAAAACTGAGCTCTTGGGAGCGATTGCCGTGGTTCAATGTTTTGCGTCGAAATCGGCCGAACATGACGTCACTCTGACGTCATTTCCGGCCAACCTATGGTAGCTACGAAGTTCAAATTTTGACACAAGATGTCAAATTGATGCAGCCGAAGGTACTGACAGTTTGGCGTCGATACGGCAAGCGGTTTGAAAGTTATTGCAGAAAAACGGGAGGGGGCTATGAATAGCCCCCCCCGTTGGGGCGCGGGTTAAGCTTAATTTTAAGTGTTGAAGATTCGTTGCATACAATATCATGCAAAGGTCAAGGTCATGGTCAGGTCAGGTCACCAAAAACGAAATATAGAAAAGGGCATGTGCGACACATGTTTTATGGTTCATTTTATTCATAGAATTCAATAGGCACACTCAATAAGTGATATGAACCACATCTGGATGAATTTCAGGTCGAGGTCAGGTTAGGTCAGGTTAAGTGAGGTCAAATTTTGAAGTTGATTGTTAACAACCAACTTCAAAATTTGACCTCACCAACCAACTTCAAAATTTGACCTCACTTAACCTGACCTAACCTGACCTCGACCTGAAATTCATCCAGATGTGGTTCATATCGCTTATTGAGTGTGCCTTGTTAACAACCAACTTCAAAATTTGACCTCACTTAACCTGACCTAACCTGACCTCGACCTGAAATTCATCCAGATGTGGTTCATATCACTTATTGAGTGTGCCTATTGAATTATTGTCTTGGTAGCCTAAGAACACGTTTTGGGCAATCAGTCTCAGTCCATTCTTCGGCAACTACGGTGCAAGGCCGATGCTGTAGAAACTTGCATTTAATACCCTTGACCTGACCTTGACCTGACCTCAGACCTATTTCAGCAAAAAAATGGGCTCTTTAAGATCCACCTTGTTGAGAGCTTTCGATTGCCGTTTCCCCGTCTTTCTACGACCATCGGTTCGGAAGTTAGACAGGGGGGCAGAATCTGCCCCCCCCCGCAGGGCGCGTATGGCTTAATAGCCCAGCAGGGCGCGGGTTAAAATACATACTTATCATGATATTGAAGTTCATAATGGAGATGTTTTTATCTTGCCTGAAACGATCTCTTGTGCTTTCCAAGGCGTTGCGTTGCAAATTTGCATTAAAAATAATATGCATAATTAAAAAGCAGGTTCTGGGGAATTCACCGTCTTCTGCTTCCTTCGCTGAAAACGTTCGTCCAAACCAGCAAAATGACCTTTCTTCGACAAAATCTAATTTCGAGCGCAGTATCGTCAATTAAACAGGTGCAGTGCATGACGCTGAGCCATGCAGCGTTAACTCCGACTCCGGAGTCGGAGTCGGTAAGATTTTGGCGACTCCAACTCCGACTCCGACTCCGGGCAGAACTGTCGACTCCGACCGACTCCGAATCCGACTCCGACTCCGCAGCCCTGTTTCTGAGATATAACCGGAAATGTAAAAGTGCAAAACCTACCGCTTAATCTCGCGAGAGCCGTACAGATAGTCTCCCTGAATTTAACAATAGGGTACATTCTGTCCCACTCTGAATCCCATCCCACAATCCACATCCTCCCACTTTGACCTAATCGTAAGAGCAGGGGCTCTCCGCGGCCCGCCACCCAGTGCACGGTGCATGGCGGATTTACTGTGCGGAATTTGCGTGGAGTGGTAGGGACTCTGAGTACTACCTACTGTGCTGAACCGTGTGCTGCACATTATTGTCTGAGAATATGATGCACAGGAGACTCAATGGCCCATTATATTGGCCAGGCAGGAACAGACCTTTTATTGCAGTTGCCACTTTTCACAAGTGTATATTCTAAGCTCTGTACACCACAAATGCGAACATCCCTGGTTCATACATACCTGTAATAGTCATTCGTTCTGTACGAAAAGTTCAACATTTGGTTTTGTTGGGATTCATAATGATGCGAGTCTGTCACCCTTGCTGATGCGTCTTTTCATCTAAGTACCTACCCAATTGCAACACTTTGCAGTCTCGAGGTGGAGTTAAGTAATGAGAAGAGTTTATAACTGTGTGAATTATAAGATTTTAACTTCCTGCAATACAATACTCAGACTTAGATGATTAACCATCGTCGGCCGAGGGGAGGGGGGCGGGTGCCGCCCCCCCCCCCCCAATAGTTTTTTTCGCGCTAGCTCCGAACACGCCGGCGATAGAGAGCTGAAACTTTGCATACCTGACCTTTGATTCAAGCCGGACCTTTTGACACCAACCGCATTTTCAGGTCAGGTCAGGTCACTGACCTATGGCGTCATAAGTGAACTTCTGCAGTCTTCACAGTCTTCAGATGTCGCAACTTCGCAACGCCCTCACTGCCAGAGGAGCTTTCACAGGGAAATGAAACTTGCAGGACCTAGTATGCATTAGGAGTCTCACAACTTATATATCTCGGATTTTTCCTAAAGGTCATACTGGTCATACGAGGTCAGGTCATTTTAATGGCCTCACCATTATAAGTCAATGGGGGAAAAATGAAAACTGCTATTCTGGCGCCAGGAACGATCTCCAACTATCTAAAGCACACAGAATCGTGATTTCATGCACTCCTTGCAAAATTTGATGCGTCACTTTTGCAATGTTAACCTTGTGTGACGTCATTTATGACGTCATTAGGGTCATATTAGTTTTCCGTCAATAACTCCCTATCAAATTAAGGTAACGAGTCGGGAAAGCAACCAATGGACTCAGGAAGACCTGCCAAATCAAATGCTATGCGACATGACCTCATTAGACCAATTTCGTGACCTGACTGGGACCCGAGGTCAACACCATAAGCTGACCTCACCCAAACAAAAAGTAGGCATATCATTTGACGCGCCCGAGCAAGGCGAACACGATGCTGCCAAAATCGTGGCTCTGCAGCAGTTTTTGGCGAGGTTATTCACCAAAAACGGAGCCGTACCTTGGGGCACTTGACGGTATCGGTAAAGCTGGCGTCACCGTCGGCGGTAGGTAGTTTAGATTGTAGGTTGGTAGGTTGTAGGTTTGTAGGTTGGTGGGCTGTAGGTTAGTAGGTAAGGTTAGGTCAGGTTAGATTGTATATTACTCTAACTTCATCTACACATATACTGGTTAGCGGCGACGGTCACACCAGCTTGCGCCAGCTTTACCATTACCCACTTGACCTGACCTCAGAAGTCACCACTTGACCTAGGACCTTAAAATCGGGCACTAATATCTGCGCCTCCTAACAGCGCACATACTGGCTTTTCCACAGCGCGCTAGCTCAACCGCAAAGTACGGCTCGCAGGTCGACGAGGTGCACCGGCCCACGTTCAAAATCCGCACCAATCCTTACAGAGCCGGAAAATCCGCACCAAAGAGTACAGTCTGAGAGTACAAAAAGATCTGCACTGGACCCGCTACATGAATCGGGCGCATCTCGTTTACGAAAGCTGCCGAATGCAGAACGCAACAAACTCAGATTCTTTCAACGCAACCCGTTAGCTGCGTCGAACGTACCCGATAAATTGTTTGCATTTGACTGCTTGGAGCGGCAGAGCGGTGATTTTCTGGCCCTCTCATCGGTCGTACAAATCTTGAATCCCTCTCATCGGCCGTGCTCAGCTCATCTCTCTCACTATACCGCCGTCCGCCAGCGCCTCGCAGAGACGTGCAACAGTGCAAAGAGGGCGAGCTTATGGGCATCCCACGTGATTAATGGGACCACCAGCACTGTCAGTCCGCTCTGACCACCACACACTCATTTAGACCTGAGAGCACACTGAATTACGAGAGCAAACTGAATTACGTGATGTTGAAGCTCCAACAATGTTTTTTCTCTCGATTTTCCTCATCTATCTCGTCTGGTCTGTCATGTCCGTCACCAAGTCAATTCCGCACCGCACTTCACTAAATCCGCACCACATCAAGCCAAATCTGCACTGTACGGCCAGACTGCAAAATAGGGCAATTTCGATGAGATCTCGTCGGTGCGGGCTTGTTCGGCTGGTGCGGATTTTGGAGTGGTGCGGTGCAGATCTGGCCTGGTGCGGTGCAGATTTGGCTTGGACCAACGCTTGGACCTTGGTGCGGTGCGGACTGCAGACTTCGCGTGGTCTTCTTACCCGGTCGGGTTCCCTTGTTGACTGTTCTTTGGAAAGCCCTACAAATGCGTGTCAGCCACGGTCAGTGGTGGTGACTGGTATGTCACATTAGTGAGCAGCTGGTTTGGATTGCCAATCAGCACGCTACTTGGGAATGACGTCATTGGTTTCACTCATACAAATTACGAAAGTTTGTTAGGGCTATTTGATCAAGGCTCGTGAAATTCACATGTGACATTTAGCATGTAGAAGGCCCACAGAGGGGGAGAAGTCCCAAATGTCACACGACCCAATATGCCCTCCGGCGCCCTATTTTCACCTGCGTCCGTCTATTTGCTCTATTTCAAACTTACGGTACAAGTGCGCGGCGCGGTCCTGTGGTGAGCGTTGCTCAAGCGGTAAGTGAAACTGAAATTGGATGGGAAATAATTATAGTGAGATGAATAAAGTCCCTTGCATTATAATTGCCTGTGGGTTCGGTGCTGGTGCGGATTTTTTGGGCTCTCAGCCCGCTTTGGTGCGGATTTTCCGGCTCAGTTTGAAGAGTTGGTGCGGATTTTGAACTTGGGCCGGTGTGCCTCGTCAACCTGCGTGCCATACTTTGCAGTCTGACCGTATGGCGCACCGCACCAAACCCGCACCAGCCGAACAAGCCCGCACCGATGAGATCTCGTCGAAATTGCCATACTTTGCAGACTGGGCTCAACCAGGGGCAAAAGGGCAAGGGGGTAGGGTCATACCCGCCCCCCCCTCGGCCGTCGCATATGCAGAAAACCAATAGGTCACTCCACCTACCGCTCCACGCAAATTCTGCACAGCACCGCAGTAAATCTGCATCTGCACCACTGCATGGTGCAGTTGGTGCACTGGTTCAGGTTGGCGCCTAGCCCCTGAGGTCCGGCGAGCAACACCACGTGACACGTGACATGTGGTCGTGCAATTGTGGAGCAGCTCAACCGTGGTGCCTACAGCTATTGATTCACTCTCTGAGGATTCCGAGCAAAAGTTCATGCTAATCTTACGTCTATTTCCAGCAGAATCAGGTAAACGTTGATACCGAATGCGATGCAGTAGTGCAAGCAAAGTTGAAGCGGTCTGGGAACGCACCATTCAGGAACAACCACTGCACTCTATTGTGGCGGAGTTCCCTGTGGCGGTATATAGGGCCTTGCCTGTGGCTGTGGGACATCAACACAACGCAAACGATCATGCTTGCGACAGTATTGGCGCTGCTGTTTCAATCGAAGCCTAAAAACGAAACTT
The DNA here is from genome assembly GCF_019059575.1 of Amphibalanus amphitrite. NCBI lineage: Eukaryota > Metazoa > Arthropoda > Thecostraca > Balanomorpha > Balanidae > Amphibalanus > Amphibalanus amphitrite. The sequence goes on from NW_024883269.1 coordinate 53,083, forward strand.
TTGCTCTAAAATGAGATAGTTAGAAAATGAGATAGCTTTCTTCACAAACTAGCAAATCAAGAATTTATTCATGCGTTTCAAAGTGCTTACTTGTGCAGATAATTTTACTTAATTTCGAAGATTTTTTATAATTTGTATTTGACGTTTATTCGTGACAGGTATTATGTAAAATATGTAGGCAATGCTAAAGTTCTTATGACGTCATTTACAAAATCTGACTGTTAGACTAGCTAGGCAGTGATATAAATCATCCAACTTTCATCGTAACATCGTAACCCTACCATTCACAACAAAAGGCCATATAACCAAAATATATATTGCCAAAATATCCAAAATATATATTGCCAGATTCACAAACTTCCTCCTTCCCTCCCCTCACAAACATCAATTTAACGGTAAGTTTCACTGTCATTTATGTGTCTTAACGTAAATTCATGGGTTTTTTCCCCATATTCATGGCATAGTACATGGATATGGGTTTTCCCATGTCAATGTTGTCTTGCAGTAAAAGTGGCCACCGGTCTTAGTTAGGACGGCCTGTTTCTTTTGCGCGGCGTAGTTAGGTCGCCGCCCTCCTCGCGAGGCCGTTAACGTAAGTTAGGGCCACCAAAAAAAAAAAAATCCCATATTGAAGCAAGATTGAAGTCTCTAGTTTGAAGCGTTTGAAGTTGAAGCCCTCAAATGGAATAGTTAGACCACTGAGCTAGTATCTATGACTGTGCCACTGAGCATTGAGTTGGAATTGATTGAGATATTCTTCTTTTCGCTGTGTAGATGTTAAATATTTTTCAGTGAGAATTAGCGTCTAGTAGCCAGGGGTCGGAGAGGGATTATTTGTGTTAATATCATTCATTCTATTTTTTCTGCCTACTTGGAGGTTATTAGAATATTTGATCATTGGGTTTGTCATACTCATAGCCTTATGGCAATGTGGCCTCTGTCTGTGAGCTTGGACGCTTACCTTTTTAACTTAATCCGCACCCCACTGGGGGGCTATTTATAGCCCCCCTCCCGTTTTTCTGCAATAACTTCCAAACTGCCTGACGTATCGACGCCAAACCCACAGTACCTTAGGCTGCATCAATTTGACACCTTGTGTCAAAATTTGAACTTCGTATATACTATAGGTCGGCCGGAAATGACGTCAGAGTGACGTCATGTTCGGCCGATTTCGACGCAAAACATTGAACCACGGCAATCGCTCCCAAGAGCTCAGTTTTTAAGCTAGATCCAATTTCTTTGCATGAGAGGACTCAGAATAGACTGCGCTATCAAACTGCTATCTCGGATTTTCGAAATTTTGAAAATTTGGAAAATTAAATATAATAAAATCCAAATTTTATATTTTTACATTTTTTTTCAAAAAGTTTTTGACTTTTCGAAAAAAAAACGGAAATATGTGATAGAACGCATTATTATGACTAACTCTAGCAAGTTTTAGCTAAATATCTTCCAAAATGGCCAAGTTTTACGCATTATTGCAAAAAAATTCACAATTATTAATTTTCAAATCAATTTTTCAGCACGTATTTGACATCGTACGCCAATATAAATAGCAGCATCGTGTTCCTGAGCTCAAACTGCATCCAATAGACACCTTTTTTGTTGAAAAATTTCAACTTCAAAATTTGACCTTTTTTGACCTGAAAGTGACCTGACCTAAGCTAAATTCGACTCAAAATGACCTCCAATGACACAGACGACATCAAATTCGAAATCTTGGACCTAAATGGACCATAAAACATGTGTCACGTGACCGACTCATGATATAATATTTTCGTGCATGGGTGGAGAACCTGCCCCGGCCACCCCGGCCGTGGCCGGGGTAACTTTCAGCCGACCCCGGCTCGGCCGGGGTAATTTTTTCCACTTTTGTAAATCCTAAAAGCTGTCTCCATAGTCCATACGAAAAAAAAACTGTCATCTATAAAAGCGTCTCTCATTATTCTTATTTACCTTGAAAAGTTCTTGAAAATTTACTTTATTTTCGTTTTGGAGCTTCTATGTTTTTAAGTCTTTTCGTCGTGGAGCCCGACATGTTTCATCAAACAGAAGTAAATCATATTTAAGGGCCGTTATCGTAAGATGGCACTGTAATAACATCACAAGACAGGACGAGGGTAATATCAGTGAGATAGAAGGACGAGCTGCTGGGGCTCAAGGCTCCCCCAACTTAACCCGCGTCAGGGTGGTGGCCTTATCGTAACACGTTGAGTCGAGAGGTGGGCTTTTCACGCTCCTTCTAACCAGACATGGGCACGGATCCCAGACGACCAAACGCGAAAATCAAGATGGCCACTAGATTAGTGGACTTTAAGCATGGAATTATGGTGGAAAACATGGCTAATAGATGCCTCTCAACGAACCAACTATTTTGCATTCCCTCAGAGTTCACAGTTTTGAGAAAATCCCTCAAGATCCATCTCGGATCCATGGCCACGAATCATGGATCCGAGATGGATCTTGAGGGATTTTCTCAGAACTGTTAACCCTGAAGGAATGCAAAATAGTTGGTTCATTGAGAGGCTTCTATGAGCCATGTTTTCCACCATAATTTCATGCTTGAAGACCGTCAATCTAATGGCCATCTCGATTTCCGTGATTGGTTGTCTGGGATCCGTGCACATGTCTGCTTCTAACTCGGCTACTGGGCTACGAGGCGAGAAGCGGAACGACGTTTGAAAGAGCGACAAACGTGACCAGAGAAATCTGGTCATGTTTTAGGCAAGCTCAATAATAAAATCACCATAGATCATCAAAAGCCAAATTTATCTAGCGTTCTCCGACAACTTTTCTCACAGTTCATGAACATAACGGAGCTTAAACACTGCAAACAAAACATTCGATTACTTGTTTAAGGCTCGGTCGCGAATAATATTTCAGGTGCGAGCTCAAATCAATAAGAGGGTCAAAACGGTCAAATTTGACATTTTGTTTTGTGTGGGAAGGTTGCAACTTATACGGAATAAGCTTTGCAAAGGGCATGATGGCATTTTTAGCACGATCATCCAGTAAATTTGACTTGATGACCTGACCTAGCACTAGGTGACATGCGTCCGAAATTTTAAGGCGTGTTGCAAAATTGTTGTTACAATTACGAAATCTTCCGCACCTGCGTGCAGCAGTTTTCCCTAAAAACGTACAAACGGCAGACATCCATTATTCTATGCCACAGAATAGGGGTTTGTTGATAACCGTTGACAAATATTTGAGCATCATCGTCTTTCTGACTTTCGGTCGCCGGCCGGGGTAACTTTTTCAAACATTCTCCACCCGTGTTTTCGTGACCTGTGATGACCTGACCTTGACCTGAAAATCAAAGTACAAGTTTGACACCCTCAGGGTATCTAGAGCATCTGTTCACGAGTGTGTGATCCAAAAATGAGCCTGATCTGACTTGTAAGACGGCGGCCAGAGCCCAAAACGTGGACAAGCCAAAATGCTAATAATTTTTACTTTGACCTGACCTGTGACGTCATCGGTGACCTCGAGGTCAATGAAATTAGGTTTCATTCGACAGTTTTTCCGGGGCTATCAGACGCCGTTTGAATTTTGACGATCGGCCCAGTAGTTTCGAAGTTAGGAGGGGGGGGGGGCTGTGAATAGCCCCCCCCCCCCCCCCCAGTAGGGCGTGTTATACGCAGACCCCAGTGGGGCGCGGGTTAATTATTTTCAAAGTGTGCCACTTAATCAACGGTACCTAGTAATCTCATGTTTAGTTTGACAAAACTGTTAAAATTGGATTTGGGCCTTGGGTAATGGGTAAGCATATCACATTTTGAAGTCTTTGTCTATGAATTCCCATGAATTCTGACACAGGTGATACTACTCCAGTAATCAAAAAGCCATTTACACTCTGTTTGTATCTGAATTGTTGCTAAGTTTTATTCTTATGTTTGCCTTTCATCATCATACCTATAAGAGGCAACTGTAGATAACTTGTGTGAATTAGTATATGCAAAGGTGCCATAGTAAGAACAAAGTGGTTTTATGTTAATTTGCTGTGAATGTTTGTTTCAGAATTAAGATGAGTCTGTTTCCAGCTTATTCAGCAGATGTACAAGAAAAAGATGAAAGTAAGGAAAAAGATGACCAAGCATGGCTGGCAAATGGAAGCTTTCAACCAGGGGAATCTCACATTACTAGTGCTGCATCTGTTACAAAATACTCAAGCAGTCAGGGGTCTCCTGTGTGTTCAGCTCTCATCCCGGATACAACCTGTGCGACTTCACAAGTGCCTGATGACAGTACAGCAAAACGATCTCCACCAAGAGCTGAAAAACACCGCCGAAAACACAAACGGCAACGTTCCCGCAGTCGCAGCCGCTCACCGTCAAAATCTCGGCACAAACGTCACAAGAAGCGCCGCCGTCGAGAGGAGCACAGCTCTCCTCCCCCGGCTCCCGCCGAGTCGCCTCCACTGAAAGGCGTCTTTCTGGAGGACGCTGGTGTTCGTCCGGAGTCGGCGTTCTCCGTGGATCGTCGGCCGGACCGCGCCGCGCGCGCTTTTCCGGAGATGTACCATCACCATGTGGCGCGCTATGTTCGTCGTTTGGCGGGAGTTCTAGGCCGACCTAGAAGGGACCGACGCTCCGTCGCCTCCGTCGCGAGATATCACGACCGCCACTGGAGACGTCGTTTGCGACGCGTCGCTTCCAACACCTTACCACTCGCGACGCTTCCGATGGGTCATTCCTTCGTGACGCTATCCGTCCGTGCGGTCTCTCCCCCGCCGGAGTCTGCCTCCGACGGCTCTGACTACCTGCGCTCGGTGCGTGCCGAGTGTCCTCTGGGTCCGCCGGACCGCGACACCGCAGAGCTGAACCGGCTGGTCTCAGAGCGGCCGGGGGACGCCTCTCTCTGGCTGCAACTGCTGGAGGCCCGCCGGCGCCGGCTGGCCGGCTGCGTCACCTCTCAGCAGCTGCTGGACGGCCAGCTGGCGGTGCTGGAGCGCGCGCTGCGGCACTGCGCGGGGAGCGTGGAGCTGCGACTGAGGAGGCTGGAGCTGCGCCAGCCCGACCAGCCGCCTGAGGAAGCCCGGACAGAGTGGAGACAGCTGCTGTTCAGCCATCCGGCCGAGCTGGGAGTTTGGCGGAGGTGAGCGGGGTGGTCAGCGGGAGTGTGGGTTTGTTAGTCAAAGGCTGGCCAGCGTTTGGGTGCACATAACCTCAGTTTGATATTTTCCTGTTGTTAGAAATAGGCGATGGAAAATCGAGTGAATATGAGGAAGCCCGCATATTCCTTGTTTGGATGTAATTTAATGAAGCAGTTGATACACTTTTGCTATCTGCCGGGTAAAAACATGACGTTATTAATGTTTGACAGTTTGCTTCTGGGAACACCATCTCACTGTCTGTTAATGATGAATTTATATGTCGATTTGTAACAAGGTAACCCTTAGTATCTCCTTACAGCTCGCTAAGTGCAGCAGCTCTTGCTCCTCGCTTATCTGTCTCCCATGATTCACTCAAACTCGCCCTCCCTCTGTCGCAGGTACCTGGCGTCTCAGCAGCACTGCCCGGGTTTCACCGTGTCCGGCCTGGTCTCCGCGCACGCCCGATGTCTGGAGAAGATGCGCCAGTTTCAGGCGGACGCGGCCCGGCCCCACCGGCCGCCCCAGGGACTGGAGGAGTTTATGCTGGAGGTAGTCGGACACATCTGTAGGGTGAGAACTGAGAATCTAGGGTGGGACTTGGTGAAGGGTTAGGACGCTAGGTTGGAACTCCAGGGTGGGACATGGCCGGTGTCCTCCGTAGGGACTCGAGGAGTAGTTCCTGTAGAGGTGGTCGGACACCTCTGTAGGGTGAGAGCCCGGGGTGGGATCGTAGAATGTAACACCGGGTTGTGGTTGTGGAGTGGGACTGCAGGATGGGAGTCTAGGGTAGAGTACCCATGTAGGATGAGGACTGAGAACGCAAGAAAATGTGCTTTGTGGTATGCTTTTTGTGGCTTTTTGTGTCCGCAGTCACTAACTTTCAAGTCCGCTCAATAAGTTTTGCACACTGCGATGTTTTTGTCTCTGCCCTATCGATGATGCTTCCTGAATTTCGAGCTCATTTCACTACCGATTGTGGTTTTCCTGGCACAGTTTAGGCTGGTACTGAGTTCTTAATTTATGTCTTTGAATTCATGAACTCGCTGTTCTGTCGGCAGATATTACGCCAAGCCGGCTACACGGAGCGCGCCATCGCCATCTACCAGGCTCTGCTGGAACTAAATCTGTTCTCCCCGCCACTCGAGGGCGCTGCCGGCACACCTGCCTCCTTCGAGCCCTTCTGGGACTCACGACTGCCGCGGGTCGGTGAGCCAAACGCGCGCGGCTGGCCCACGGAGCTGGCTTTGCGTACCAACGGGCGGGGAGCTGAAGTCGAAGAGCCAGATGATGAAACCGAACTGGAACTTCTGTCTTCTGGGAAACCTCGAGCTGAGGTCTGGCGTGCGGCGGAGGCGGGTCGCGCGGCCCGACACTGGCTACCCTGGGACCGGCCCGGTCAGGAGGACGACTGTGAGGATACGGATCGGATTGTCCTCTTTGAGGATGTGAGAGGTTTTCTGTTCAGAGTGGCGCCGGAGAGGCGAGTGCGACTAGTTGAGGACTTTGTGACGTTTTTGTGTGGTGATGAGAGTCACACAATGGCCAGTGAAGATGATGATACCCTCCGAATGCTTGCCGCTGGAGTGGAAAAGCTTCTTCCTTCACCAGAGCTACCTCCCCTTTCGGAGAAAATGGACTCGCCCGAAGAACCGCTCACCATGCCTCCCCTCGGCCCGAACTTGGACTCGCCCGAGTACGCGGCGTTCGTGGACAGGGTTCTAGAGCAAACAGCGACGGCAATGTCGGGAGAGCACCGGACGAGGCTGCTTCAGCACAGACTTCGAATAATCGCCCGACGCGCAGCTCGACTTTCCGCCAAAACCACCACCACTGCCGCCGCAGCCGGCGCAGTAAAGGAAGCTCGAAAGAAAATGAAGGCCATCCTCAAATCTGAGCGCCACAGCGTGCCTCTATTCATCGAGTACGCTCAGTTTGAGCGGTCGACCGGTGCAGTGGAGTCCTCCGCTCGGGTTCTACAAACCGCTCTATCCCAGTGTGGTGCCGACGACCCAATCCGGTTTGAACTAGTTCACCGATGGTGTTTGGTGTTATCCTCCGGTCCGAACCCCTCCGACGGCTGCCGTGCCGCGCTCAGCGCTCTGTTTAGTGGTGAGGTGACCTCGCTTCAGCCCGGCGTCACCCCTCCCGCCCACCATCTAGCCCGGACTGTGTCTCGTCTGAGGCGCCTACTACCAGAGTTGACGAGCCTGGCTGCCGGCGGTAGGCCGCCTCCTACCGTCGTGTTCGTGACGTGCTGCCTGTCCTGGTGTCAGCTGGTCACGGCCGGGATGCAGGAGGCTGCTGAGGTGTTCACGGCAGTGCTGGGAGACCTCGGAAAGAACAGGAGCAGAGAGACGGATAGGTGAGTAGGAGTAATGGATGGGAAAGGAATGGAACGGAACGGGATAGGAACTAGGAAGAATTAGAGGTAGGGCGGGGAGGGACAGGAAGAGTGGGTGGTAATATGTGGTGAGGACTGAGGAGATAGACCAAAGGGGTGGGGAACTGTAAAATGAGATTGAAAAATATTGTGATTTACCAGAATTTGTGATCTATTTTAATGGTATATTAGACACATCGTATTGAGTAATTTATGTAACCAACTGGAAAAAATTAAGGCACAGTGAAGTGCGATACATTGCTAAGTACTCATATGCCGTCTGTCCTCCGTCTCATCAATCTATCCATGACTGACGGTTAGTTTGTCCCCCAGGGTGACCGCCGACCTGCACCGCGCCTGCTGCCGTCTCCTGGCCGCCGCCCGGCCTCTGGCGGACCCCCTGAACTGGCAGAGCCACCTACAGAGGGCTCTGCGGGCAGCCCTGGCGCGGCTACCCCTGGATGTCGAGCTGACCGCTCTGGCGGCCCGCCACTGCCCCGTACCCTGGCGTCAGAGACTCAGGTGGTTGAAATGGGGGAGTCGATATTGAGTTGAATTACAGGTTTTCGTTGGACGGTATATTTTGGAGTGATTTTTGTAGGCGAGAAAGAAGACTCGTGCATCTGTTGTCACTTTTACTGTGTGCTAGATAAATAGATAGCTCCCGACAGACTTGTGTGAAAAGAGATAACAGGAAGAGCTGTTTTCTTATACCTGATTGTCGTATGAACTGCTCGCTCAGCCTACACTCGGCTCGTATAGGCTCGGTATCGCTTATTCAATCAGTGACTTTTTGGTATTCACACATTTAACTTATATTGCCACCGATGTCCCATCCCCATTCCCCCTGATTCTTCCAACTAACGGTCTGACTTCTTACCTCATCTCTCCACAGTGCGTCGGCGGACTCCGACCCTCCGCTGCTCTCCCTTCTCCGGGCGACGGGTGAGGTGGCCCACCTCTCCCCCAACCCTCCCCCGGCGGAGCCCCCCTCCCCAGCCTCCCCCACGCCGGCGGCGGTGGCGGCGCGACTGCGGCGGCGGCTGGCGCGGCTGGTGGAGCAGCCCCGGCTCCAGCACTGGTTGCCTCTGTGGCTGCTGTACCTGGAGCTGGAACTGAGGACCGGGGGGAAGGTAAGGGATGGGTGGGACGAAATGTGGTGGGTGTTTGGCAAGTATATATGACAAGTAAAAGATGAAACAGCACGAATTTTGACAGAGTGTGACATATAAGCAGTACGAGTTATATCTGATAGCTAAAATCCTTCTTCTATTTTTGGAACCCCAGCTAGATCTGTGTACAATGTGATCTATTCCACCATTTCATGTGTTTCTCTTTTCCGAGCTATATTGCCGTTTCGGATATTGTGCTCTCTACTTTTACATTAGTTCCTGTTTGGATTACCTCCTCAGACAGCAATAGATCAATTTTATCTCGCGAGCCTAATGCCTACTGCATCCCTGAGACCTGCGTGCTGTCTCGACCCAGTCCCATCCTTCTGACCAAGCTTCGTCTTCCTTAGCCAACAGCTGTCTTCTGAAATGTTCATATCACATCTATTCATTCGATGCAGCTTCCCCCATCCGTCTTCCTGAAGTCCACCAGCCTTCCAGTAACCCACAACGCATCTCCCATTTATCCATTTCGCTCTACTATTGAACCCAGCGTGTCACCCAGCCTACATCGTCTCTCTCGGCCCACTTTACATACTCCCATTGACCCAGTGCTGTCTCCCCGACCCAACCTCCCTGACTACCCCCCCCCCCCCCACTGATCGTATGTTTCCCATTGACCCAGTAGGCATTCATCTCCCCACCCACCCCAATATCTCCCTAACTAAAAGCAAACTAATCTCGTCCCTAACCGTCTTCCCTTTCCGTCTTCCGACAGGATCTGGAAGCGGTGTGTTACCGTGCCATCCAGGCCTGTCCGTGGTCCAAACAGGTCCATCTCTACCTCTCCCGTACACACCTGAGGCGCGCCTGCGACCTCATGGCACGCTCCGGCCTCCGGCTGAGACTTCCACTGGAGGAACTGGATGTACTCCTGGAGGAGGAGCCCGAGATGAAGGAAGAGGAAGAGGAGGAGGAGGAAAGGAGAGAGGAAGGCAAGAGGGAGAGGGAGAGTGGCACGGACTCGGGGACGGGGTCGGAGTCAGAGTCGGAGTCAGGAGAGGAGGGGGAGGGATCGGAAGGGGAGGATTCGGGGCCGGGCACTCCGTCGCCCCCTCCTCCCTAGCGATGGGTGTCTGTTTGAGTGTCCGAGTGTCTGCGTTTCCCTGTGTATGAGCGCCAGTGCGTGAGTGCATGAGCTCAGTTTGTCTAACTCTTTGAGATAAGAGTATAAGACTGACGTCTAAATGTTTGACTGCCTCGCTGGGAGTTGGTTGCCGTTACGCCTGTGGTAGAGCTACTGTAGCTGACGAGATCAGTATCCAGTGATAGTCGCAATGTGTGTGCTGCGTATGGTGATGTCTTCATTATTGAGGCTGTGCTATTACTTCATGTCTCGCCAGTACTGTACGAACTTTCACGAGTATTTGTGTATAAGGTGAATTATTTTTGTGTTGTGCGTGTACCTCAGATAACCGTAACTTATTTGGGACATAAATCATACCTGTCACGTGTACGATATGAATACATCGTGCCACTCAGCGTATCAAACGTTCTGAACCGCCGTGAAAAGCGGTAACTCGTGTCGAATCGCCCACAGGTTAACTCGGCAGTTGCTGGGGTATTTCGCCACCCACCGTTTGCTGGGGGGGGGGGGGGGGGCGTTAAACGCCCCCAGCCGATAACTCGAGAACCAATAGGCGCAGCGAAACGCACGAGGCGGCAAACGAAAGAGCGCGACGAGACGCTTCAGATGAGTACTTTAAAGTTGAATTTTGAGGTCACAGGTCGGGTCAAGGTCAGGTCAAACACCTGAAATCGGGCTTTCAGTAGCATGGACTTCAGGACTTCGCAATGGGCGCCTCTCGTCATAAACTCTGTCCAAACGGTGCACAATCCATCATATAAGGCCTACAAGAGTGTCAGCTCCATGTAGGGGTCAGTCAAGCATAGGTCAGGGTCAAGGTCAGGTCAACCGGGTAGGCACATATACCCGAAAATCAAAACTGATATTCGCAGCCTGTGACACATGTTTTATAGGTAATTTGGGGCGTAGAACACGATGATGACATTCATTTTATCATATGTGTACGTGTTTGGCTCAAAAAGTTCAATTTAAGAAATGCAAGTATCATGGTCGTGAAGTAGTCACGAAAAATTGCCAAGATTCAGTTCAAGATTATGGAAAATGCGGAGCGATAATCAATAATCGAAGATAGCCATTTGATTGGTCATGGTATTGGCAGTCTAATGGCGTTTACGGCATGTCTGTATGTCTATTCTGTGATTTTATATGATTTTTTGAACATATGCCGTTTTTGGTCGAAAACTCAGAAATCATGACGTCACTAAAACCTCGATATCTCAATAATTTTCCGACCGATTTTTTTGAAACTTTGTCACAATAAACTTCGATCAATTTCCTACAGGTACCCAAAAGTTGGCGCGCCTGCGGCGCGCCGTTTTTATGCTATGGCCCGGCGAAAAAAAGTGGGGGCGTTTAACGCCCCCCCCCCCCCCCCCCAGCAACTCGCGGGTTAACATATTCAATACGATACTATTCAACCCAGGATGACGTTTAACTACACCGCATAGACAAATAAATACTAATTCACTTCGAAAGTTCCGGCGAGAATACCTCAGCAAAAATGCGTCATCGAAAACGCTTTAGGGTTCGTCTGGCGCGTGTACCCCCCCCCCCCCCAATAAAACCTTATCGTTACAAAATAACATGTATTATCACAAGCATCCAGCCATTGTAAGGCACGTCAGTTAGCATCACAAATCACGATGGAAAGAGACAGTTTTCCAAACAGGTTCATGCCATATCCACGTTAAAAGGTGTTTATAAAAACGACCAATTGCACAGGCCATCTCAATGTCGCAGATCACCCTGCAATATCAACATTCCTCGCAAGAGTTCATCCTTTCCTAAATGTCATCTCTCGCCTTAGATGTGATTATTTGGCCTATCGGTGACGTCACAGCACTGCCGTCGGACGGCTATGGAGCTTAGACTCGCGCATTTGTGACGTCAATGGAGCAATGATAGCGACGCACAGTGGATGGGAGCATCAGATCGGTGGCTAAAACATTGCACGAGAGGGATTGCAAACAAGATAGCACGGCCATGCACAGTGGAACGGAGTAGCCTCGATATCAGGAAAAAACACCAGCTCACATAACATAACGCGAAAATATGACGGTCAGGGGTTACAATGTAAAAGGAACGAATATTGACACACGAGTGCCCGAGGATTCGCCCTTCGCGTCTGGTAGAATTTGGCACACTGGATTGTATGGTTCCTTAGTGGGGTAATACTGAAAGAACCTTGAAGCGCCTACTCGGTGAAAAACGCAGGAGTCAACAGCTTGCATTACATAAATTGCTCGCTATTTCTGGCTGAATGTTTATCGTAATGGGTTTATCTAGGCTTTCAATCTCACCGTTCGTCTCAAGATGCTCAGTACAGGAGATAAATATTATGAGCGTTTGACATCCTTATATGTTAAGGCAGTGATTATGCTTGTTGAATTTGCCAGACACTATGCAAGACACGATGCAAGAAACGATGACTGCTACGTTTCAGGGCCTCGGCATACCAGCGCTTTGAGCAGAATTCTGTCAAACAAACGCCTCATGTTTCTATGGCGCAATTTGAAAGAGCATGACCTTATCCACGGGCCGCCTGTTGTCATTACTCATTGATCATTACCGACCATCGCCCAATAAATATTTAGGTAGGCTTCTCCAATGAGCACGTAAGCGTAAAAACATCGTGAGACAGTAAACCATTGGTACCACGACCTAACCGAAAAGCTCTTCTCAGCTGATAGAAAAAGCACACGAGATGTCTAATCTCTTCTCAGATAGTAGCACAAAGAACATCTTTTCTCACCACTATCATATGTGAAAAGTCACAGCTGATGTAGGATACCATCCATATCTTCACTCACAAACCTCGCCCCTTCCCCTTTTCATTCCCTCCCAGTTCATGACTTTGATGTGCTCTTATGTCCTGAAAACCGCCACTTAGTTCCGATCAGACTAATCACGTAATGAATTGCATATCGAAAACCGTCCTTTCTCTTCTCGCATGACTCAAAGGAAAACGCACCATCCGGGAAGTTACGTCACATTAGTCCGGGCAGCCATCACTCCTCCCAAGACCAGACCTGCCCCGTTCAGTCCTATGACGTCACTCTGACGTCACAAGTAGTCTGCGATGCCGTCGCCGAGTTGGTGCTCGCTGACCAGCCGGTGAAGGGCGAGCACGCTGCGTTTGATTCGCTGTCTGTGTCTGTCAGACAAGGGTGACTGCGGTCCTGTGCTGTTGGCGCGAGTCCGCCGCTGCATGTTACCGCGAGGGTACCTGAGGGAAGGGTCAGAGGTCAGACCCTAGGGGTCAGAGAGCCGAGAGGTCAGGTCACAGGGGTCAGAGGTCAGGGTTTAGAGAAGTCAAGGAGGTCAACTCGCAGGGCAGGGAAAGGACAAGAGATCAGAATGCAGAGGGTAAAAAAGGTCAGAACATGAAGATCAATCCCTAGGAAGATCAAACAAGGGTTAATTAACACTAGGATGTCTGGGATCCGTCTGGGAGGCAAGATATCTGGGGCGTGGAAACTCAGGATGTCAGACACCATCGATGTCGCAGGCCATATATCAGAGGAAAAGATCAGCGAGCTGTCAGGTCAGAGGTAAGAGAAAATTGATTTCAAAGGCCGTTGGTCCGAAGGCAGGGTCGATGAAGTCGGGGTCTGTCAAGTGTCAGAGCAGAGATCAGTGAGGTCCTCACTGAGGTGAGTTAACCCGCGCGGGGCTGGGGGCGGGGTAAATTTTACCCCCCCTCGCGAATTTTTGCAATATCTCAAAAACGGCGGCGCGCAGCGCCGCCAAACTTTCAGTACCTTTTCTTACATCAATTTGACACGTTCCCTGAAAATTTGAGCGAAATCCGTCGGAAAATTTTTGAGAAATTGACGTTCTAGTGACGTCATGTTCGCCATTTTCGCCTCAAAAACGGCAAAATTTCAAACGCCGCTAACATCTTCATTTTTAAAGGAATCAAGACGTAACAAAAAAGATTATACGTAATTCTACTTTGTCTATCAAATGGCTATCTCGATTTTTTGAAATTTTGGATTTTGGCCCAAATTTTTTCAAAAAACTGACTTTTTTGGGAAAATAATTATAAAATCGAAAATTTTGAGTGTATCGAAAAAACTGGAATATATGTCAGAGAAGTGGTCTATGTGCACCTACATACCAATTTTTAGAAGAATCGGTTCAAAAATGTGGGAGTTATTCAAGATTTTATGACGTCACGACACACAATTTTTTTTTAAATGATTTTTTTGGAAGTTCTAGACCTCGTACGGAAACAAAAATAGCACCATTCGATTCGCCGTGAAAAACTGCAGCAGATAGACACCTTTTTAGGCCTTAACAACCAACTTCAAAATTTGACCTCACTTGACCTGACCTTGACCTGACCTCGACCTGAAATTCATCCAGAGGTGGTCCATATCACTTATTGAGTGTGCCTATTGAATTCTATGAATAAAATGACCCATAAAACATGTGTCGCACATGCCCTTTTCTATATTTTGTTTTTTGGTGACCTGACCTGACCTGACCTGACCTTGACCTTGACCTCTGAATGATATTGTATGCAACTAATATTGTCTTGGTAGCCTAAGAACACGTTTTGGGCAATCAGTCTCAGTCGATGACTCCATTCTTCGGCAACTACGGTGCATGGCCGATACTGTAGAAACTTGCAATTTGTACCCTTGACCTGACCTTGACCTTGACCTCAAACTTTAAATTAAGTACATGTTTTTAGTTGTTCGTGATGAGATCTTTCGATTGGCGTTTGATTTTTCCAAATCGGACCATTAGTTCGGGAGATAACAGGGGGGGGGGGTAAAATTTACCCCCCCCCAGCCCCGCGCGTTCGGCTGGAGACCCCAGCCCCGCGCGGGATAACTGGGTGAGTTAGGTAAGTCAGGTGTCAGATCAGGATTCAGAGAGATCAGAAGATCGGGAGATCGTGGTTTAGGGTCTAAAAACATATCACATACAAACCAGCACGTATGCCGCGTCGATCGTCCTCCATTCTAACATTATTCACCGTCCCTCACCTCTCGATACATTTCATCCTCTCTGGGTCGGGCTGGACCCCGAGGAAGCGCAGCACCCTCTCCAGCTCTGTGTTCAGCTGGCTCTTCAGCTTCTCATACTGCACGACCAGCAGCTGTTCGGGAGGACACTGATCTATCCAGGCGGCGTACAGACTGTACCAGAACTCGGCCTTCTGGTCCACAAACTTATCCCAGCCTGTGAGAGAAGCCAGAAAGGAGTGATGAAGTTGCAGCACACGTAATATTCATGCATGCGTCACATACGCGTTTGGTATTGGTATTCTCTTGTTCAAGACTTTGTCTCGACCATGTCAAATCAGCAGTCCATGACCTCTTCCACTATTCCTCTAATCTCTTGCCTTCCCTCTCCCTCTCCGTCTCCCTCTCCCTCTCCATCTCCCTTTCATTCCCTCTCTCCCTCCCTTCCAGTGTAGTGTCCACCGTTCCCATTTCTTCCCTTTCAGTCCTGTCTCCTTCCCTGTCCCTTCGGCCTTCGCTGACAGTCTACGTACGTTTCGTCCTTCTACCGTCCCTCTCCTTTCCTCCCTCTTTCTGTCATTCTACCGTCCCCCTCCCATCCCTCTTCCCTACACTCACCCTCTCCCTCGAAGTGGCTCTGCGGCGCGAAGCCCAGATGCCCCGCCGCATCCAGATGCCTATGACTAACTATAGCAGCCGCCGGGTCCCGAACCAGCAGGATCGCCCGACACCCCAGCTCTTGTACGTGCGCAAACCGCCGCCGCTGCTCGCTGGGGTTGGCTGTGACTCCCTCCAGAGTGGTGAAGCCGTGCGTCTTCTGGGCGATCGTGGTGCCGGAGTCGTGGGGGACCAGCTCGCCGTACATTCCTGCGGGGAAATGGGAGAGGTCCAGTCAGACTGAAGCCAAGCAGTGCGTGTGATTATGCAAACGGAGACCAAAGATCTTGGTTCGTCAATGGCCGCTCGACCTGGCTCAAGGGTCAAGACGAACTCAAATGAGCGCGGTTAGCGTCGATGAATTTAATTTGCCTCTTCAATATCGCTATGCGTATAGCACCCATGTCATTCTTCCTGCACAATCCAGTCAACTTGAATTCCAGTACGGTAGCCGGCAGGCAATATGACACTCCGGGACTATTTTTATCAAAAAAATCATTTGTTGACCTGTGACCACCTTTCCGAGTCCCACTGCAGGTCACTGGCCCTGAACTCTTGTCATGTCAGTGACATGCTTGACAATGGTCAAGTCGCTTGCGCTGACATCTGTCGGATCACAAGCCCATACCATTCCGGTCCTTTCCTTTCGGGTCGCTGACCTGCCCTGACCTCTCCTTACATTGGTCGTCACCCACCCCGACCTCTCAGGTCACTGACCTGCTTTGACGATGGTCAGGTCGCTGTAGAGGCTGCCGGTGAACACGCCGGACCCTCCCTCGATGAGGAACCTCATCCACGTGTTACCGCTGCTGGGGAGGCTGACCAGCGCCACGGTGGGCAGGTGGCGGCCGAACCCGGTGCTGAGCCGGGAACAGTCGGAGCGGGTCGACAACCACGGCCGGAACGTCCTGGGGGCGGGGAAAAGGGGTAAATGGGGGTGACCTTTTTCATTGCCGGATATTAATGATGCCTGATGACTCGAGCCGCATTTATTGGCATACTTACATTGGTCATAGTCATTTGGAGGCTATGTAAAAAGATCTTGGGAAATCTGAGACAACTTTGGTAGAAGTTATGCACTGCGGTGAGCAGTCATATAAAAAAAAAACATCTGGAAAAGTGCAGGCGTATAGTCGACTACAGAATGATGTTCCACTCCTCAGAAGCTATCAGTTGACCGGAGCGCTAAGTTGTGCCGTTTATCACGCAATTAAGCGTGTCGATTGTGAGCATTGGGACAAAGCTATAATTTGTGAACTCAGCCCGTGTGATGCGGCACAGCCTACCACTCCAGGTAAATAATTGCCTGTGAAAAGTGGAACATCATTCTGCAGTCGACTATACAAATATTTGAGATCGGACAAGTTGTAATAAAGACTAGACTCACTTCATGAAACTGGATGACAGAACGTCTTAAGCACACTTATTATGCATTTTAAACCGTGTTGTACGAATAAAGTAGAGAAACGGTAGGTACACTCATACCGCAACGTTTAGGCTTTTTTTCATTCAGTCGAACGTATTCTGGCTAACCTAATTAGGCCACACAATGACACTAAACAGCGCTCATCACCTCGCCCATCCCCGACCTACATGTTGAGCAGCTTCATCTGTTCGTTGCTCCATTTTTCCAGCGGGCTGGCCTTCAGGGTCTCCACCTCAGCTATCCTGATGGGCAGCACGCCCTGCCGCGTCCTGATCGCCACATTGAGACGCGCCGCGCCGCGCCCCGTTCGTAGCCGGGCTTCACGTATGTGCGCGAACCGGACGATGGCGGCGATGAGGACGACCCAGGCTAGGGAGACGGCCAGGAGGGTCAAGTAGTAGCGGCGGTGGCGACACCGCCACATGGAGCCGGTGGGCCAGCCGCGCGGGCCGACCGGTACCTGTGAGAGGGGCAAGGGGGGGGGGAGGTTACAACACTGGCACTGAGTTGTAATTATACCTAATATAGTTCGGCTGTATAGTCGGACATGGCATCATGCAGATATAGGTACCTATGTAATTGTATGTTCATGTACCTATGCATTGGACATCACGCCAAAAGTTTACCAAAAACGCGCACACAAGCGGGAAAATGATGCATATGACTTTTAAAACTTGATCTGAATAACTGCAGCAATAAAACACACGGATCACCAAAACAAACTAATACCTATAGGTATAATTAGAAGGACGCATACAAATGCCAAAACAGAGCTCCTATAGGCATGTCTCCTATGTTAATACATTATTCTCGTTGGTGTCATTGTCAGTTACGTCTATGTATATAAACGTCTAGCCTGGGCCGTGTAACCGCCGCCCGTCCGTCGCTTGTCCCATGCAGACCGAGATGTGTCGTGCGGTGCAGCATCATAGCGCTCGCAGGCGCTAGACGGTGGTGCCACCTATGGACTGAAATATAACCAGCGCGCCCGTCATCGGCTCACTGGCTTCGAAGTGTATTAGATAGGACCAAAACGCAAAGGTACGGTTCTCCAGTAAAAGTCTTGTTGGTTTTGCTTTTTCATACATATCTGGTCCTATATAATGTTCAAATGCATAAGTATCAACCCGAATTATGTGTATGCACATTTACCACGAGACTGTGAAATTGCATCGTTGTATGCCAAATACTTTCCGAGATATTCACCAAAAACCTCATTTTCTGCCGTTTGGGGTATTCTGGCCGCAATCTTCCTGGGATCGCCTATGACATCAGTAGAGCCATCTAACGAGAGGAACGCGGAAACACAGAAACATGAATGAATCGAACGCGTTGTAAACGGTGTATGAAAGGGAGACTCGGCAGAGGCTATCCGGGTGGCCGGCGCGCGGCGCGCCCTTAGGCATCGGCTGACCCTTCGGACCGCGTGGGGTCAGAGGTCGCGCTCGGGAAGTCTCGGCTCTGGGTTTTAGCGCTGTGCAGTCAGGAAGAGAGGATAGGATAGCGCTAGCCCGAGTGACTAGCATCTCGGCTGATTCGTGTGGGGTGGAAGGGAGCACAGAACGGGATGGTGGCTAGTGGTGGATGATGGGATGGTGGTTAGGTTAGTGCGTACTGCGTAGAACGTAGCTGAACGTGCATTTTTTCATAGCAAACAACATGCAGCATAATGTGCGGGATTATGCCAGAACTCATACAAAAAGAAAATAATATTTCGGCCGAGGGAGTGGATGAGTGCCGTGACAAAGCATGACGATGCTGCCAAAATCGGGATGTTTTTTTGCCCCCATTTTTTTACCCCTAACATGCAGCGCTTGATCCGAACTTAGAGGTCCCCGACTGACCTTAGACCTTAAAATCGCACCCGTCCGGTGCGCCACCTTTTCTTCAGGGGCGCTCTTCTTGGTTGTATCTGTTCTTACCAATAACTAAAGCAAATCGATTGTTTAATAAAAAAGGCATACCTCAAACACAGTTTTATACACATCCGCTCGTGTGCATACTTGTTTTGACCTATACCTTCTCGCATCATAATATATCACTTCAGAACTTAACCCGCGCCCCGTAGGGGGGCCGAAACGGCCCCCCCTGTCCTTTTCCGTCGATATCTCCTAAACGGCTGGGGAGATCGTCACCAAACTTTCAGGACCCCTCCGGGCATCAATTTTACACATGGTGACTGAAAAACTTTTCCAGAGGCTATGATAGGTTGGCCACAAATGACGTCAGAATGACGTCATGTTCTGCCATTTTCGACCGAAAAAAAGACCTTCGCGAGAAGAGCTGTCAGGCCTACAGCTTTGAAGATACAGAAAAAATGATCAAACATAAAAGGTGTAAAATTGACAGGGCTACAAAGCTGCTGTCTCGGATTTTTGAAATTGTTGAGTTTTGACCCCCAAAAATCAAAAATGCAATTTTTTGGTTATATTAGCCAAAAATCCAAATTTTTTTTGAGTTTCGAAAAAACCGGAATATAATAATGTGATAGTCGCTACCGTCTTCTATCTACATACCAAATTTCAGATCAATATCTCGTTTTTTGGCCAAGTTATAGCGAAAAAACTGTTCGAAAATGATGACGTCAAATTTTCAAACTCAGTTTTTGGCAATTCTAGACCACGTAGGGCAAAACAAAGACCACCATTGATTTCCCCGTGACGAGCTGCATCGAATGGATACCCATTTTATGCAAAATATCAACTTTGAAATTTGACCTAATTTGACCTGACCTTCACCAAAACGTGACCTAAGCTGGCCCCAAAGGCTGCCTGACCCACAAAATCACATTTGTCATGTAAAATGGACCATAAAACATGTATCACACGACATTTTCATATTGTGACCCCCAGTGACCTGACCTCTGTGACCTGACCTGGTATCAGTGACCTCAGATAGCGAAGTATGTGTTTGACGAACAATGTCTCATCGATGGTTTTCAATAACTTACCAATTTACTCGATTTTACAACACATTTCTTGAAATGCCTGTGAATGGTGAAAATCTGACCTTTGACCTGACCTGTGACGTCATCAATTTGACCTAGGTCAATGAAATTTGGTCACAAGGTAGTTCTCTGGTGGGGCTATCGAACGCCGTTTGAATTTTGAAAATCGGCCGGTACATTTCCGAGATCTTAGGGGGGGGGCCGAAACGCCCCCCCCCTACGGGTGGTAGGGTCCGCCGGTAGCCCTAAGGGGCGCGGGTTAACCCTCAACGGAATCTTGGGTTTTCTGCATAAACCCCGGCCGAGGGGAGGGGGGCGATTACGACCCCTCTCCGTCTTTTTGCCCCTAATTGAGCTAGCGCCTTGCGGATAAAACTGAGCGCGTGCGTCGTATGAGATGCAGCAACTGTTACCCTAGTTGAATGTCTCAGGTCAACCGATAAACTCTGAGGTCAGTATAAGAGCTCCAAGTCGCGGGATCGGTTTTTGGTAAACAACTTCACCATAAGTGGTAACAGAGCCAAGATAATGGCACCATCGAGTTTTGCATGCTCAAGCGCGTCGAATAGCGCTTTGTTTTTGTTGAGGTCAATTTAAGGTGTTCACTTCAGGTCATGTCAGGGCAGAGCCACTCAAGCCACGAGGCTGGCTCAAGGAGGTCATATCGCTTCTTTGATTCGGTAGGTCCTCACAAGTCCACTGGTGGCTTCCCGACTCGCTAGCTCAATTCGATCGGGACTTTTTGGTGAAAACTCCTGTGACCTTTGTGACGTCATAAATGAAGTCGCCTAACTTTAAGAATGGAAAAGTGAATGCTGGGGCTTCCAAAGATTGTATATCACGAATTAATGCGCTTGAGACAGCTTTAGATGGTTCCCGGCGCCAAAATAACAGCTTTCATATTTCCCCATTGATTAATAATCGTGAGGCTGCGTGACCGACCTGACTTCAGGTGACTCTTAAGAAAAATACGAGATAGCTACATACAACTTGTGAGGCCTCTGGGAGATAGTACTAGATCATATTTATATAAGCTTCATTGAGTTCATTCCCCGTTGAAAAGTCCCCTGGCACAAAGGGTGCTGCGACGTCGCGACATTTTGGGACCTTACAGAGGTTCACTTTTGACGTCATTGGTCAACGGCCTGACCTTAACCCGCGCGGGGCTGGGGGGGGGGGGGTAAATTTTACCCCGCCTCGCGAATTTTTGCAATATCTGCGCCGCCAAACTTTCAGTACCTTTTCTTACATCGATTTGACACGTTCCCTGAAAATTTGAGCGAAATCCGCCGGAAATTTTTTGAGAAATTGACGTTTTAGTGACGTCATGTTCGCCATTTTCGCCTCAAAAACGGCAAAAGTTCAAACGCCGCTAACATCTTCATTTTTAAAGGAATCAAGACGTAACAAAAAAGGATATACGTAATTCTACTTTGTCTATCAAACGGCTATCTCGGTTTTTTAAAAATTTTGGATTTTGGCCCAAATTTTTTTTAAAAAAACTGACTTTTTTGGGAAAATGGCTATAAAATCCAAAATTTTGAGTGTATCGAAAAAACCGGAATATATGTCAGAGAAGTGGTCTATGTGCACCTACATACAAAGTTTTAGAAGAATCGGTTCAAAAATGTGGGAGTTATTCAAAATTGTATGACGACACGACACACAAAAATTTTGAAAAATGACCTTTTTTGGAAGTTCTAGATCTCGTACGGAAACAAAAATAGCACCATTCGATTCGCAGGGAAAAACTGCACCAGATAGACACCTTTTTAGGCTTTAACAACCAACTTCAAAATTTGACCTCACTTGACCTGACCTTGACCTGACCTCGAACCGAAATTCATCCAGAGGTGGTCCATATCACTTATTGAGTGTGCCTATTTAATTCTATGAGTAAAATGACCCATAAAACATGTGTCGCACATGCCCTTTTCTATATTTTGTTTTTGGTGACCTGACCTGACCTGACCTTGACCTTGACCTCTGAATGATATTGTATGCAACGAATATTGTCTTGGTAGCCTAAGAACACGTTTTGGGCGATCAGTCTCAGTCCATGACTCCATTCTTCGGCAACTATGGTGCAAGGCCGATACGGTAGGAACTTGCAATTTGTACCCTTGACCTGACCTTGACCTTGACCTCAAACTTAAAATTAAGTACATGTTTTTAGTTGTTCGTGATGAGATCTTTCGATTGGCGTTTGAATTTTCCAAATCGGACCATTAGTTCGGGAGATAACAGGGGGGGTAAAATTTACACCCCCCCCCCCAGCCCCGCGCGTTCGGCTGGAGACCCCAGCCCCGCGCGGGTTAACCTTCGCACTTGTAGGAGGGTGTCGAACAGACCTCCTACCCTCAGTTTTTTTCGCAAATAACTCGCGCAAAAAGCGGCTGATTGCGACGAAACTTTTAATACCCTCGAGTTAACCCGCGCCCCGCTGGGGGGGGGGGGGGCAGAATCTGCCCCCCCTCCCGTTTTTCGCCAATAACTTCTAAACGCGTTACGCCAGCGACGTCAAACTTTCAGTACCTTATCATACATCAATTTGACACGTTCCCTGAAAATTTGAACGAAATCCGTCGGAAAATTTTTGAGAAATCGACGTTTTAGTGACGTCATGTTCGCCATTTTCGCCTCAAAAACGGCAAAATTTCAAACGCCGCTAACATCTTCATTTTTAAAGGAATCAAGACGTAACAAAAAAGGTTATACGTGATTTCACGTTGTCTATCAAATGGCTATCTCGGTTTTTTGAAAATTTTGGATTTTGGCCCAAAATTTTTCAAAAAACTGATTTTTTTGGGAAAATAGTTATAAAATCCAAAATTTTGAGTGTATCGAAAAAACCGGAATATATGTCAGAGAAGTGGTCAATGTGCATCTACATACCAATTTTCAGAAGAATCGATTCAAAAATGTGGGAGTTATTCAAAATTTTATGACGTCACGACACACAAAATTTTTGAAAAAATGATTTTTTTGGAAGTTCTAGACCTCGTACGGAAACAAAAATAGCACCACTCGATTCGCCGTGAAAAACTGCATCAGATAGACACCTTTTTGGGCCTTAACAACCAACTTCAAAATTTGACCTCACTTGACCTGACCTTGACCTGACCTCGACCTGAAATTCATCCAGAGGTGGTCTATATCACTTATTGAGTGTGCCTATTGAATTCTATGAGTAAAATGAACCATAAAACATGTGTCGCACATGCCCTTTTCTATATTTTGTTTTTGGTGACCTGACCTGACCTGACCTGACCTTGACCTTGACCTTTGAATGACATTGTATGCAACGAATATTGTCTTGGTAGTCTAAGAACACGTTTTGGGCAATCAGTCTCAGTCCATTCTTCGGCAACTACGGTGCAAGGCCGATACTGTAGAAACTTGCATTTTGTACCCTTGACCTGACCTTGACCTGACCTCTGACCTACTTAAGCAAAAAAATTTGGGCTCTTAAGATCCGCCTTGTTGAGAGCTTTCGATTGCCGTTTTCCCCGTCTTTCTACGACCATCGGTTCGGAAGTTAGACAGGGGGGGCAGAATCTGCCCCCCCCCCCCCCCCAGCAGGGCGCGTATGGCTGAATAGCCCAGCGGGGCGCGGGTTAATCAATATAACGCCTACCCTATAATTTGTATGACCCTGACTCAAAAGACCTTTGACTTGTGACCTGTTTTCCGAGACCATGTTTGGCCGGAATCGCGTTTTGGCGTATTTCGAGTAGAGCGCGTTTTATTGTCTTTTTGTAGCTATAAGCGATCAAACATGTGAAAGGATGTTGATCCCATGGATTTTAGTGGGTGTCAAGGTCACGTGAAGGTCAGTCAGGTCACTGACCTTTGATGACCTTTGTTCACTCTTTCGAGTTCTACATGTTTCTAGGGTAGATTTTGGAGTCGATTTCGCATTTAGAAACCGTTTGAGCATTTAAGAAGTAGTTTTGGTTCCTTCGTAACATGTGACCTGACCTGACCTGACCCGACCTGGCCTAAATGCACGAAAACATCATTTGTGATCAAAACTAGCTTGAAATTCGTGATCAGCACAACGCAAAACCCTATAACAGCTTCACTTTACGAAGCTCTAACAGGTCCCGATTCCCCGACTTTTGAGTTATATTGACCTGTCAACCAATGACCTAGGACCTTAAAATTGGGTATCATCGGCCTCCTCTCGTCACGGGAAACACGCTCTTTTTCTGCGAAGCTCTAGCTCGATCAGGGGCTGAACGGCAAAGGGGTCCAACGGACCCTCCCCCCTTTACGATAGACGCTGGCAAAACAACAATATGGGCGAGGGTGAAAATACAGCTGCTGTAATAAAAATTCACCTTGAATCAAAGGTCAGGCTTGCCAAATTTCAGCCCCCGCAGCTATCAGCAAAAATAAACATGTGGAGGCGGCACCCACCTCCCCGCCCCCCCCCCCCATCTCCTCTCGGCCACTGCCAGCGACGTTTTAAGCGTATCATACACGTTACAAAGCATCAATCAAGATAGCACACCCCAGCAGCCATATGCACTGAACAAAAACTTATTACCCATGCTAGTCTATCGGCACCATAGCACATGGTCGAGACTGTCCTCAGCCAAGGGCGCGCACTCGACCAACCCTCTGAGCCCGTTGACTGCGGGTGACCTTGACATGTCAAGCCTGATCGGCGGCCGGCCGCTGTCGTGCGGTCGTTACACGCGAAGGGGAGGGAGACACAAAGCTCTACGTTATAGCTGACCTCTGACCTTTCCCTGCGCCCTGGTCACTGACCCCGCTCCATGTCGCTGGGCGGTGGCATGGCGGTGGAAACCGGTTCTAGCCTCTACACATGCCACCATTCTAACCCTCCCCTCCCCACGCTACTACGCGGCGTGGAGTACGCTCGTGCGTAACTGGGCGGAGCAAGGGGTCACGCGATACAGGGGCGGAACTGGTTGCCCTCCCGCTCGCCGAGCGACCAACGACTAATACCCTGGAGAACCGTACGTCTATTGTTCTTAAACAGATTACGATTTTTATAATAAAATGCTATTCAAGTTGAAAACAGGCCCTTTTAGAAATCTAACATGAGTTAGCAAATAGCAGTATTTTATTGTAGATAGGTAGGTAGGACATCTAAAATTGCTGGTAAACAGTCGCTTTCAGTTCATAATCATATGGGCGTTTCAATACATTTAACTGTTTCATTGATTTTGCGAGAAATGGCATGTATCTGCACCTAAATTACCGGTACATTTGTAGCCGATGAGTCAAGGTAAAATTATTTCTAGTCATTTTCCCGTTTAGAAAGTAGAGGCAATGAAAAACCCATCTGGGAATCATCATAAACACGATGAAAACGAAAAAAGTAAAAACTTCGCAGGTAAAACTAATGGCAAAATGAGATCACCCTAGGACTATATCTTTATGCACGGCTCTATCGCCATATAAGGTATCAAGCTCAACGGGTCCCCGATTTTCCGCACCCACTCACACATGGACTGATGAGATGAACCACAGCTTATATGCTTGAGAGGCCACCGACGTCAAACATACGCTCAGACGTGACGCGCATATGCCTCCCCCCAGGGTGGGTGTAGGTATATTTATAAACGGTGACGCAGATTATAACACATGGAGTCAGACATTGAACTTACGCCCCTCGTCGTAGTGGCACGTAGTGTCTGCCCTTCTGTGTGACAGTATCTATGTCTAATTATGGGCTCATTTTTATGAGTGCCGTTAATTGTTTGAGCTGTCACTATAATAATACGTGAAGCCTGCTTTCCTAACACGCAATACTGCGACACTCGACAGGTTACTCTGTGTGATTTAGAGGAAATTACCTTATACGCATATTGCTTACACTTATATGCTTTTATGGTATCATAAGAGGTGAGATCGGAATGGCTATATCTAAGAGATCATTTTCTCTCATCGGGAAATTGAAATAGTCATGCACTAGAGATGCGAATCAGATACCTAGTAACTTTTTGGCATACCGATACCAAACCGATACCAACTTGGTGTTTGGTATTTCAAGGCGAATGCATTTGGTATTTTGTTGGTATTATGAATCCTAAGTAGTAAAAAAGAGGCTGAAAATTTGGTAAAAACTTGGTATTTTCCTCATATTCCCAAGTCGGTTCGGTTTCGGTATTTTCCGTCGGTATTGTTGGTATTTGGTTTGGTGTCGGTATCACGATTTTCCATAATTGACATCAGTAGGTATCATCTCATGCAATAGAAATAAGCCGACTGAAAACCAATCAAACCGCTAATAGGTATCCTTAGCAAGTTCAACTTCGTAGGAACACGTGTAAAAAAGGACAGTTTTGTAAGATTATTCGACCAAATGTACAAAAGAGGCTGCAGGGTCTCATGTCAACACGTTTCTGGATCAATTACCTACTCGATTGTAAGCGTTCAATACAAAGGAAATGGAGGAAATTCGGGCCTCATCACCATGATAATTTATGACCGACAGCCATGCAGCCTCAGGTAGTATGCAGAGCCAAGAGAAACAACGGACAGCGGATGTGAAACACTGCAGCCTTTCGTCTCATAAAGCAGATCAATGGGCTCCATACATTCATTCGTTTACTTTAGGTCGGGTGTATGAAACTATCTAAAGGGATGTCTTTCCTAAATCCAGTCCGAATGGTCGAATGCTGTGCTACTGGAGCCGGGGCCAACGCCTTACAAATTGACCATTTGTAAGCACGACCATAGACGTAGCTCGGACCCGCCTACGAACTCCTAAGCATCTTGTTACATGATACATCCTTCGATGTTCATTTATCAACAAATACTACACTCGCCAGTCATTCGATCGACGGATCAAGTAGCTCTCGAAGGTATGCGCATTGGCAGACATCGGGTGGGTTACGAATGCACCCTCCCCCCCCCCTGCTCCCTCCCCCTTCCCTGAAGGGGGAATTGAGTTATGGATGTCGCCGGTCGCCGGGCCAAGGCGACTCGCTTGTCGTGAAGGGGACCGTCTACCGTATCCCCAGAACCAGCTTTGGCTGGTAGTAGCCGGTTTGGTTCGCGTCAAATATTCAGGTGCGCGTTGTTTCCAATGCTAATCATATGCAATTGCATAGCTGTGGGAGCGACCAGGTGTGCCCGCCCTCTCGTAAATGTGTAGCTCATATACAATGAAGACAGATAAAAAAGACGTGCCTTATGCCTACGACGGGCTGGTGCAGTGCACAAAGGTTTTACCAACATGTCATATCGGGAACTACAATGCAACCGATGTATCGGCATAATATGCTAACTATCGCGAATGCGTGTTGCAATTGCTGGTACCTACTATACCTAAATAACAAGTGGCTTAGACTTACCCCGCGAGTAGGTTCTGATTTACAATGCACAAAGAACGCATTGGGACCTTGTTCGCCTCGCGTCACCTGTTGCCTTTTGTCATTGCACGGTTTCTGAGTTCTCAGGTAAATGTTGGACAATGCAATACAATTTACCTGCAATAACGCGTTGCGACGCAGCTGCTTACCTTTGCAAGATCCGAGTCTGACTGTCCTCTCCTGAAGCTTTCTTGCAACACCAAAGCTGCCTCCCACACTCGCTGGATTCTCTCCTCACTCTACCCACACTCCCTCCTCTCCCACACTAGCGATGCGACTGCCAGCTCTGCTAGGAGCACCCGGCCGCCGCCCCCCGCGCTCTGCCAAAACGGCACCGCACAGGATGGCTGAGGGTAGGCACCGCGCGGCGCCGAGCCAAAACCGGTCGCGGCGCGCCGGCTATCCTGTGTCGGCGGCTAGGCGACGGGCAGTGAAAGTTGCTTACGTCACCGACCAGCCGGCACGGGAGAGCTCTCAGCTGGGCTGGGTGATCGTTCCAAGACGGTCCGACCCCCCCCCCCCTCCCAACTGGGAGGAGAGGGAGGGAGGGAGGCACGTGTTGCTAGTTAGAAATGTGGCTAATGTGATATGTAAAGATGGGGACGTTGTGTTGCGACCATAGGCGCGGGAGCCCGGGAGCAGTGGGGGCAGCCTGCCCCCAAAACTCTGGGGCCGTGGGGGCGGTGCCCCCACAACTTTGAGACGGAATACCGTACTTTTTATGCAAATGTTTTCTTTTTGAAAAGTCAAGGGATGAAAAATAAGTGGCCTTAACCCTCGCCCGCACATGGGGGGGGGGGTTGCCACCCCCCCCCCCCAGGTAGTCTTTCTGCTCTGCACTCAACATTTTTAGAGCTAGAAGGCTGATTTTTTGTATAGCTGCTCCTCTATCCTTTCTTGATGTCCACTGAAAATTTCAAGTTTCTGTGGTTTTTGGTTTCGGAGATATGACCTTGTTTTTCAGGTCATGTCATGACCCAAATGGCCAATTCTCAACATCTTGCGTTGGCTATGGGCCTTGTGAGCTTTTACCACCTTGATTTCGGCCTTTTATGCCAATCCTACCTCCCACCTATCATGAAACATGTTGTTCGACGATGTACAGCGGTCAAGGTCAGGGTCAAGGTCAACCTAGGTCATCTAAGATAATTGCGTTTTAAGCAAGCTGAATTTACTTTTTTTGAAATTTTTTGACTACATTTTTGGTAAAAGCTTCTCAGATCATGATTTCATGTAATATGGACACATAAACAATCGGTGCACACATCAGTATACACACAGACACACACAGACATACAAACACATATTATTGACCTTGACCTAACTTGACCTGAGATGACCTCAGCAGCAAAAACCTGGTCGGTAGTGTGACAAAGAGGTTCTAGCTGGCTTGACACCAGAAAACGGCATCGCCATCGGTATATGACAAGCAGCGCGCTTGATATCCAACGGTGACCTAAAACAGCAACATTTTTTAGTTTGACCTGACCTGGAAGGTCAATGACTGACCTGAGAAGGTAAAACTGGGTATCATTGGATTCGCCTCTTCCCAAAGAATCTTTTTGGTCTTTACCGCTAAGCTCTATCTCCAACAGGAACGAAATGGCGCGGGGGGGTGGCAACCACCCCCCCCCCCATGTGCGTTCTAGGATGGGAAAATGGCATGTGCGGGCGAGGGTTAAACCGGTGAAAAAAAAACTAGTTTTGGGCGTACCCTACGTTGATCTATCTCTAGGAGATCTATAATGTCTGGCTGCAGTTTATTGATCTGTTGTTATACGACCCTTTTCGCAGAAATGTAGGCATGCCTACCGCCTAACCGAGGTCAATTTTTATCTTCGACGACTTTAGAATGTGAAATTGTAGGCCTAGGAATTGCATGACCGATCAGCACCTTCTGTATTAGTTTCATTCACAAATCATCAACGGGCAAATCACAACCACACACACAAACGGGCACAAAATCTCTACAACAATTCAAACAGAAGCCAGCCCAACATACAGTCGTCCGCTGCCATCAGAGAATTGGACTTGACCGGGGCAAGTGGCAGCTTCTCCAAAAAGAGGGCAGTGTGCTTACATGACGTCATAACATGCTGCCATATTGGGCGGCTTACAAAATGCCGCCATATTTGGTGGCGGAATAACAGAGCACTATCGCCACCAGATAACCATTGACAACCGACCAGAAGAGACAGAGCCCTGGGGCGCAGAAGTGCACTTGTTACAAACCTGACTACAACAACGCGCAAGTTTCTCATGACGTCAGTTAGTTGTGACGTCACCGATTTGTTCAATGTCTTATCCTGCAACCACGGTTGCGCTGTTCCCGTACACTGGTATCCAGCCACCACCTGTCAACAACGCCCTCGCAGTGGGCACAAACTCCATCAATCCCGTAGACTCGAAACATTCCGCAGAAGTTCCAAACTCAAAGATCATCACAATGAATGGTCTGATGAGGTCTGCTGGCCTGCCAGGGCTCCGCTGAGCGGATTCATGATGCTCTATTGCCTTCCTGCTTCACTGTTATACATGTGGTACATTGATGTGTGTTTTTATTTTACGGGAACCGAAGTTCTTTCACGTCCCACAAGCCGTTGTTAACCCGCGCCCCAGTAGTGGTCTCAGCCAACTTCGCCCTAGTGGGGGGGGGGGGATGGGGCATATGTTACCACCCACCTTTAACTCAAAAACTAAGAGGGCTAGAAAGACACAGTAAAAAGCAGTCGATAGCTCTCAATGCGTACGTTAGAAAGTATTTCGGTCATTTTTCATCTTAGAGCAATATTGGGGTCACCAGAGGTCATCAAAGGTCAAAATTTGCCAATGGTCATTATATTTTTCAGAAAACATGCCGTTATCTCAGGAACTATGGTAGCTAGAAAAACGCATGGGAAAGCAATCGATGGCTTTTGAACTCTTCTTTTGATAAGGTCATTATCAAAATTGACCTCAGGTCAACGGTTTAGCCTCCAGAGGCCAAAAACTCCAAAAATAGCTGTTTTTACGAAAAGTGTTTTTCGACAATAACTTTCGACTACAAAAAGTCACGACATTTCTATTGCCAGAATCGTGTTCCTCTCGCCGAGACGCGTCGAATGAACTATAATTTGACCTTGAAAGGTCAACTTGAAAATTTGACCTCAGGTCAAGGTCATGACCTGACCGGAAAAGGTCATGTTGTATATCAGTCGATGCGTCTCAACAAGACAAACACAATGAGACCATTCCCAGCGTTCTAGCTCTTTCCAATCGCGAGTTATTGGCAAAAAGCTGTTTGTAGCCTCAAATGACCTCGGATGACCTTTCTAGAGGCTATCAGCAAAAATGACACCTTGGTCATCACGGGTGGTCCAAATCATTGTGATTCTGAAATATTTGGACTGTTCCTATGCGTACACACGGATCTAGAGGCATTCTCATTTTTCTCCATTGACTTGTAATGGAAAGGTCACGCCAGTGACCTGACCTTAGGTCACGGATATAAAAAATCCGAGATATACAAATTGTAGGCGCCCATAACATCATGCAATCCATTAAGTTTAAAACCTTTCTGACAAACACTGCAGGCTGGACATGATTGAAAACTTTTTTTTAGGCATGGTCAGTTAACTTGACCTGGTGACCTGACCTGACATGACCTGGGGTCAAAAATTTCACACATTGTCTAAAATTGATGTACCAAAAGCTACCGCAAGTGGCGCGGCGCTACGCGCCGCTTTTTTTTATTCACACGCAAAAAACGCGACAGGGTGGTAACATATGCCCCCCCTACTGGGGCGAAGGTTAATACATCGAGATGTCACACATGATGCCCTCCATTTCGCCAGTAGATGACATAAAATGATACACAGGAACACGATGAATTAGTTGGCATTTGAGCTCATTAAGACGATCAATGTATTTAGAAACACTCTCCAGTCGACCAGACCGTACTAATTAATTACACATTCTTGGTGAAAACTCTAACGTAACGTCTCACTCCCTAGTTCACCGCTCCAGCATGCACTCAAGCACCACACATTGAGCATGTTGTACGCACTACATGTTGTAGGAATCCCGCACCGTCGACGTTGGCCCGACCCGTCCAACTCCACCATGTTGTTGACCGCCCGCGGTTACCAGGCGTGGTTGTGTGAAACCCGCACCAGCCAGCGTTGACGCGACCCAAGCCGGGCTTCTGCGAGATGTAGTTGTGGGAATCCCGGACCAGCTGGCCTGACCCGATCTGGTAGTTGTAGTAACCCCGCACTGACCTGATCTGCCGAGGCTACCACAAATTGTAGTTGCAAGAGCCCCGAGCCAGACGGCGCCAATCTGACCCGATAGTTGCACGAATCCCACACCGACTTGACACGCCCGAGACACCACGGACAGTAGTTAGTTGTATGAATCCCGCACCGACCCGACAAGCCCGAGGCTACCACGGTCTGTAGGCGTAGTCCTCATCATCAATGTCTCGCGGGGGAGGCGGCGTGGTAGACGGCGGATCCCGCAGGTCCTCAGCAGACACATGGCGCCAATACACGTAGCCGATGCGCCACATTGTGCTCTCGCGCCAGTCGAGCTGCTCGTTGGTTTGCGCCTCGTACGGCACGTAACCGCGGTGCGCTAGGAAGATGGTCATCCGTTCGATACTCCTGTGAGATTAGAAAGGTATGTTAGGCATCAAGGGCAGGTGCCAGGCCACCAAACACAGCGAAGAAAAGGCATGAAACACATCCGGTCGAAAAGAGCAAAAATGGGGGCCTGGTGACCAAGGCGACAAAGGTCTTCGCGACATTGGTAGGCCTCTGTAGCCCCAGACACTTTGACGCACAAACGTTGCAAGAACTGACAAAACTGGCAAAACACATCGCACATTATTGAAAATTCATAGTGCCTTATTGGCCAATATTTGCCTGTTCCCAGTAAAGCTAAGCATACTAAAAGAACGGAAGTCATGGACCTTCGTCTCCGTCCCCCTTGCTCCCACACCCTTCGCCACGCCCCACGCCCTCGTTGCGCCACTGACTCTGGCGAGCAGACGGTGTCTGGTCTCCGTTGGTGGAGGAACATGATGGACCAGTCCATGAAGATGTAAGGGATGTGCACCCCGCTGAACATCTGCGTGGCTGATGAGATGGCGCGACATTCGCAGCCCTCTGTCGGCACATGGGGGAAACACAAGTTATCAAGGTCTCCACAAGGTTAAAAAATAGCGCGACATTCGCAGCCCTCTGTCGGCACATGGGGAAAACATAATAAGTTATCAAGGTCTCCACAGGGCGATGAGAACTGAAGGGGCAGGATGCTAGAGAAGATATCATCACGTCAGTAATAAGGATCAATAACTTACCTCCGCAGGCTGATGTCTACACAGGAATGCGTCGACATAGGACGACATTTACACTCAATACGTTGTGACGCTCACAAAGAATGTCGCTTATGGTGAAAGTTTCGCTTTCGTCTAAATAGCATGGCAAAACGTTCCTTGCATGGGATCCTCACAATTGATGTTGCCTACACGGAATGCTGTTTACACAGGATATCGTTCACATTGGGTACTACGTACACAACATGTGTCGTCAATGACACAATGTCGTTTACCACAGGATGTCGTTTCAATAAAGGTCATCGGCCATGACATGTCACAACCGAAACGTGCATTAGTGATGGGGACGAGCTAGGATTATTTATCCCAAGGGGACCCAGATTTGGAAACCATCTAACTCAAATGCGAGAACCGATAAACATCACACTCATGGGGTCCAGCCATCCACAGCACATCTTTCCCTCCACATAGCACGAAGTCTAATTTCACCCTGTCTTCGTCTGCACCACTGTCGCACTGTGGCCCTCAAATGCGGCTGTTTCACGTACCAATGTCCATTTTGATGAGGGCGATTCTTCGCTGAAGAAACGGAAACAAATCATCGGTGAGAATTGTCCGCACCGCAGTCTTTTCGTTGGTCTCTGAAGTAGGATCTGCTATCACGATACTAGTGCCACCTATATTTCCATGCGGCTGCCGTAGCCACGCGTAAGTCCGCTCGTTATAGATTGCATTGTGAAAGAGCGTGATGTTCTTGCGCACACCCGACAGCAGCGCTGCATGGTGGATTCGCCGCAAACTAGAGCTCACTGGCTCCACCGCCAGGACTCGGTGGCCGAGTTTCGCTGCCAGCAGCGTGTGAAAGCCAATATGGGCACCCAGATCGATGACGTCAGAAAATGGGTAGTTCCTCAGAGCTTTCTGAAACAAACAGAGCATGCTGTGGTCAATACACAGGAACTGTTAACAATCACAGCATGTGTGATATGATATCATCCAATGAGAGTAGGTAGGTAACTTACGTCGATTTCGGCACAAAAAACGAGGTCTTCTGTCTAGCGATTTGACACCATCTCAGATTAGATTTAACATATCCTTCCGAGATGTCGGCATCGATGAAATTTAGCAGCAATAGGTACTCCTTCTCTTTGATTTCATTTCACTTCACTGAATTCACTTCTCATTTGATTTATGATAAACTTGTCGGTAACTATTTACCTATTGCACGTAGGTAAACCAAAATGGTCCGAATAACTCAAGCATCCTACTGAAAACCACGTCCGTTACATACCTCATAAACCCTGAGGAACTTGGGTTCCCAGACGCCGTCTTTGAGCAGCTGCGCAGAGACGTAGCGGTCTTCGGCCGCGCTGTACACGCACACATCCACCCGTGGTTCCGTCACAGTCTGTGGGGAAGAGGTCACAGAGGTCATTCGAGGTCAATGTGGCAATGTGGCAGTGGGGGCACAGAAGTCATCATAGGTCACAAGCGGCATCAGTCTGTGGAAGAGGTCACCATAGGTCACAAACACAGCCTATGGGAGCGGTCACGTCACAGTAGGGTCACTATTTATGAAAGAGGTCACAAACGGACCATTCAAGATCACCGTCAGTTTTGGGGAGAGGCCAAAGGGGTCCACGGTATCACAAAATGCGAGGAAGAGTCACAGGGGTCACCGATACCATAGGTCACCTTCAAAATCTATAGTTTTTGATTTTTTGGTCTTATTTCAATTCAACTTAATCATATTATATCATTAGCATAAGGTCATTTTTCATCACAATAATATTACTAACGATGCTCAAACATACCATTGCTTACATCAAAAAAATCTATAGTGTTTTATAGAGGGTTAAAATTTTGTGGAGAGAGTGGAAGTCACCTTAGGCCATCGTCAAAATCTGTGAAAGTAGCGAAGGAGTATCAGATGGCACCGTCACAGACAGCGGACGCGGGTTCACAGTTTAGGAGACAGCCTCGACCTGGGTAAGGAAACTCGTCACAAATGCCCAAAATCCAGCAAATCTCGGAGGTCTCACGCTGTGCCCTCTCCCTCTCCTTTTCATCCTACCTCCCCCTTCCTCCCTCCATCTGGCATCTTTCCATCTCTCTCTCTCTCCCTCTCCCTCTTGCTTCTCTCTCTCTCTCTCCTCTCCCTTTCCCTTTCCCTATCCCTCTCCCTATTTGTCCTCTCCTTTTCCCTCTTCCTCTTCATCTCTCTCCCTTCCCTCCCTCTCTCCTCCTTCCTCTCCCTCTTCCCCTCTTCCTCTCTCTCTCCTCCCCGTCTTCACTCCCTCCCTTCCCTCCCTCTCTCCTCCTTCCTCTCCCTCTCCCACTCTTCCTCTCTCTCTCCTCCCCGTCTCCACTCCCTCTCTCCCTCTCTCTTTCCCTCTTTCCCTCTCTTCCTCTCCCTCCTCCCTCCCTCCCTCTCCCTCCCCCTCCCTCTCCCTCTCCCTCTCCCTCTCCCTCTCTCTCTCTCTCTCCCTCTCCCTCTCTTCCTCTCCCTCCTCCCTCCCTCTCTCCTCTTTCTCCCCCCTCCCCCTCTCTCTCTCTCTCCCTCCCTCCCTCTCCCTCACCTGAATACACCTGAGCTCCCTGTCAGTGTTGTTAGCGTTCGCGTAGTTGTAGAGGGAGACGTAGCGGGAGATGATGTCATCGTCGCCCTGACCCGCCGCCGTCACCGCCGCGTAGATGATGGCGCCGATGACTGCCAGCAGCGTCAGCAGACCTGTCGGAGGTCAGAGGTCAAAGGTCAGAGGTCAAAGGTCAGAGGTCAAAGGTCAGAGGTCAAAGGTCAGAGGTCAAAGGTCAGAGGTCAAAGGTCAGAGGTCAAAGGTCAGAGGTCAAAGGTCAAAGGTCAAAGGTCAAAGGTCATATGTCACCAAACCTGCAGGGATGTCAGATGAGGTTAGCGAAAGTGTCGAAAGGTCACGCTAAGGTCAATAGTCAAGTCAGGTCACGCTGACAATTTACTTGATGTGGAGGACAGAGACTACGCCAAGCTTAGAGGTTACGCCAAGGCAGGTGGTCACCCTAAAGCAGGAAAGTCAGGGCCAGACAGAGCATAGCCAACATCTGGGAGGCCACAAAACCATTAGAGACTGTAATGAGGCCTCGAAACATAGTGAACACCACTTAACAGAGTCACGTTTTTCAATACCCGTAAGTAAATTTTGGAACATAAAATCATAACAAATATGTTCGATAACCGAGCGATATGGGTTGTGAAGTTTAATGCGATCTTCTCCACTCGGCTTTCCGCTCAGCCTCCACTTAGAATTGCGATGGTGAGAAATCTCAGCTGAAGTGATAGTCTCCCCAGCTGTGCATTATTTCTCCTGTCGGCCGTCTTTGACGGTCTCCCACGGAAGAAATAAGACTGGAGAGGCCGTTTTACGAGCTCTGAGATTGCGGCGTTAGCCATTAACGATAGCTGTTACGGAGGCCGTTGGTCGACTCTCGGAGGTCCTAGGGATCAATTGAGAACAGACCCCTCATTCATCTGTAATTGGAGAAGGATTCTGACGAAACGTCGCCGGGCTGTTGATCTTAAAGGGACAGTATCACCATTTTGATGAAATTTGACATTGCATAGGCCCCACCTTTCTGGTCCGGGAACTGAAGACCGATCCTCGAAGCTCCACACCGTTATCCCGCTATCGCCGCTCAAAGTACGAAAGGTGTACTACACTTTGAATCGTGCTTCACTATCTTCACTGTTTAAATGTTTGCGCCGTTTTGAATTGACCGCCAGTAATAAAACTTTTACCCTGGTCATTTCATCAAATTTTATAAAGCCAAAACGTTTTTCGCACTTATTCATCACCGTTAAATTCATTAAATAGTCGTAGGCAATTTCCGCTGTTTCCTTCGGATTCTAGCGGCTCAACAAAGGAATTCCTCCAGCTTGAATCACAATCTCCCTCCAATGTATGACGTATATGTATGACGTCATCTGATCAGTCTCGATCTCAACGACAACTCAATCAGAAGAGCGGCCGCGTAAGCGTAGCGTCAATAATGTATTATCTGCGCCAGTTCTGTAGTAATTTCGCAGGCTTCCAAAGTGGCGGCCATGCTTGTAGTGGTGGTTCGCTCATGAAAATGACTCGCTCATGAAAAAAAATATTTTTCACCGAGTTCGGTCCTCAAACTATGTTTTTCTGATTCAGAAAAATAAGAAATGCTAGTAAAAAAAAAATCAGCTCCATACATTGATTTTTTTTTCGATGATACTGTCCCTTTAAAGGGACTGTCCCACCTTTGCATTAGTTCTGAGTTGAGATAGCCAAGTTGGCGGCCAGGTTCAGAAACCAACTATATATCCTGGTCGCAATATCCTCAGTTTCGTGGTCTTAAAGAAATTCGTTCCCTTCATTTGAAAAGTGGGCCTTAGCTAAGGCCCTATCTCTTAACCCTCGCCGGACCTATTGGTTTTCTACATACGCGCCGGCCGAGGGGGGGGGGGGCGGGTACGACCCCCCCTCGCCGTTTCGCCCCTGGTGGAGCTAGCGCGTCGCGGAAAAAACGAGCGTGTGCGCCGTTACGAGACGCAGAGATTGGTACCCGATTTTAAGGTCCTAGGTCAACCGGTGACCTCTGAGGTCAGGTCAAGTGCCCCAAGGTACGGTTCAGTTTTTGGTGAATAACTTCGCAAACAACGGCCGCAGAGCGCCGATTTTGGCAGCATCGTGTTCGCCTCGCTCAGGCGCGTCGAATGATATACTTTTTGTCCGGGTCAGGTCAACTTGGGGTGTTGACCTCAGGTCAACTTCAGGTCAGCACCCCCAGGTCACGAAGTTGGTCGAAAGAGGTCATGTTGCATATCATTCGATTCGGCAGGCCTTCCTGAGTCCATTGGCGGCTTTCCCGACTCGCTAGCTCAATTTGATCAAGAGTTATTGACGAAAAACTAATATGACTGACGTCACGCAAGGTCAACATTGCAAAAGTGACGTATCTAACCTTGCAAGGAGTGCATCAAATCACGATTCTGTGTGCTTGAGATAGTTGGAGATCGTTCCCGGCGCCAGAATAGCAGTTTTCATTTTTCCCCATTGACTTATAATGGTGAGGTCACGAAAATGACCTGACCTCATATGACCTTGAGGAAAAATCCGAGATATACAAGTTGTGGGACTCATAATGGATACTAGATCCTGCAAGTTTCATTTCC
The DNA here is from genome assembly GCF_019059575.1 of Amphibalanus amphitrite. NCBI lineage: Eukaryota > Metazoa > Arthropoda > Thecostraca > Balanomorpha > Balanidae > Amphibalanus > Amphibalanus amphitrite. The sequence continues at coordinate 90,671 of NW_024883269.1, forward strand.
CTGTGACATCTCCTCTGGCAGTGAGGGCGTTGCGAAGTTGCGACATCTGAAGACCGTGCAGAGGTTCACTTATGACGTCATAGGTCAGTGACCTGACCTGACCCAAAAATGCGGTTGATGTCAAAAGATCCGGCTTGGATCAAAGGTCAGGTATGCCAAGTTTCAGCTCTCTATCGCCAGCGTGTTTGGAGCTATCGCGAAAAAACCCTATGGGGGGGCGGCACCCGCCCCCCCTCGGCCGGCGAGGGTTAACTATTAACGGCCATTTGATGACGTCATTACTCATTTGCCTTTTGAACGCCTGTCGGCTGTCACACATTCAAGTGAAGTATCACTTGATTTACGAATAAGCCAATCAGAGACACTCTTGTTATTGTATGAGCCGCGTCATATTTGAGAGCAAATATATTTGCTGCCAAATTTCCCCTCACATTGACATGAAGTAAATCCTTCATTACGTCACAGATTCGATATAAATGACGTCACGATGAAATATGAAAGTCGCAATATCTCAAAAAGTATACGATGAAAATGCGTAAAAACTTGCAGAATTTGTCAAAATATCATGAGTAACATTTCCGAATCCTAAACGGTACTTTTTTGAAGGTGGGATAGTCCCTTTAAAACGTGCTGCGGACGGATGTCACCTAGATGCGACTCATTGGGACTGCCGATATGAGGATTATCAAGGAGAGCGAGAGAAAGAGAGAGAGAAATAGAGAGAGAGAGAGAGAGAGAGAGAAAGAGAGAGAGAGAGAAAGAGAGAGAGAGAGGAGAGGGGAGAAAAGAAAGAGAGAGAGGGGGAGACAGACAGACAGATAGACAGACAGACAGACAGAGGCTCTATAATACTCTGTAGGGCAATGTTTCTACGGCCTGTCTATCGAATAGACTCCTTCCAGGATTTCAAGAAAAACATTATTTCATTTCAGTTCTCAGTACCCGCTGTTACTTTCATACGAAACCATCACATTGACCGAAATAAAAAAAAGCTTGAAATGCCTTTCGTCCAGCTGACTGAGCATAATGTCGTCGTATGATCGCTGTTGTGACCGCCAAAACTGTCCTGTCGCCCGTCTCGCGAGCAGGGTGGCGGGCGGCCGGTGGGTCAGCCGAGCGGGCCGCCGCGCCGTCCCCCCCCCCCGCCCCAGTGGGGGTGTTTTTGCGCGCACCTGTGTGTGCCGGACCTGACCCCTCTCGCGGCGACGCCCGTCGATAGCTTTGTTCACGGGGAACGTGGTCAGCGCGGCGGGCCCGGTTACGTTTGTTTAGCGCGCTGCGTCCGTCCCGGCGGCCGCTGGCGCGCTGCGTCGCGCCCTATCTCTTTCTTTATCTCCGGTTCGTCGCGCCCAGTTAGTTTGCCTAATACCGTTTGCTTTGCTCCCTCGCTATCTCCCCTGTGTGTGACCCCATTGCCAGTCATATTTAAAGCCTGCTGTAAACACCTCCCGCTCTCTGTTCTCTCCTAGTCTTCGCGCCGTGCGGTTGTTCGCTCCGTTCGGCGCAGCCTCCACGCAGTGTGGTGGTTTTCTGCCGGCTCTTTGCTCATCGCAACATAGACTGTGAATCAGTGCAGTGGTGTGTCCAAGGAAGTGGTCCCCTGGAGCGATTGAGCAAAAGGTTTCAAGTTAGCGGCACAGTATACTCAAGTTATTCTCTGTTCTGCCTCAGTCGTCGAGCCGGGCGGTTGTTTCGTTCCGCTCGTCGCAGCCTTCAAGCAGTGTAATTGGTTTGCCGGATCTTGCTCTTTGCAATACAGACTGTGAAATCAGTGCAGTGGTGTGACAAAGGAAGTGATCACCGAGAGCGAGGAGTGAGAGAATCAAGATAGCGGCACAGTATACATTCCAGTTACATTTCACTTCACTTACACTTCAAACGCAGAATTACCCTCCTCCCTATACCTCGCCCGATCGTGCCATCACGGTCTCTATTCCTCACCTCTGTTCACGCCATCGTGGACTCTGTCCTTACGAGCCCCTGTTGCGCCAGCGCGACTCTTTAACCTTCCCTCGTGTCACGCCATCGTGGCCTCTATCCTTATCTCTCTTAAAGGTAGGTCGGCACAGCCCCAACCTCGCCCGATCGTGCCATCACGGTCTCTATTCCTCACCTCTGTTCACGCCATCGTGGACTCTGTCCTTACGAGCCCCTGTTGCGCCAGCGCGACTCTTTAACCTTCCCTCGTGTCACGCCATCGTGGCCTCTATCCTTATCTCTCTTAAAGGTAGGTCGGCACAGCCCCAACCTCGCCCGATCGTGCCATCACGGTCTCTATTCCTCCCCTCTGTCCACGCCATCGTGGACTCTGTCCTTACGAGCCCCTGTTGCGCCAGCGCGACTCTTTAACCTTCCCTCGTGTCACGCCATCGTGGCCTCTATCCTTATCTCTTAAAGGTAGGTCGGCACAGCCCCAACCTCGCCCGATCGTGCCATCGCGGTCTCTATTCCTCACCTCTGTTCACGCCATCGTGGACTCTGTCCTTACGAGCCCCTGTTGCGCCAGCGCGACTCTTTAACCTCCCCTCGAGTCACGCCATCGTGGCCTCTATCCCTACTTATCCTTGTATCATGAGGGTCTGCGTTTCAGTCACCTAAATGCCATGGACCAGTAGCCAAGCCCAGTCACACAGAAACAAGATACAGTCCACTATAGAGCGCTCGTGACGCACAGGCACAAACGTCACTGAGTCGGCGTCGGCTGCTGCGTCTGCGACATTTAACTGGTCCTCCGGGCCGGATAGAGCCCGCATCATGTCAGAAACAGAAGGTACAGATCAGCCCGGCGCAGCCGAGCAAGAAGGGAGCGTCCAGGAAGAAGCTCGTCAAGAAGCAGCCAGTGCAAACTTGAAACTGCTGCGCCGAAAACGGGGGCAAAAGTTGGCAGCATTCTCACGGGCGTGTCACCGAGCGGAAGCGATCATCGCAGCCCGTGGGAGTCGGTCGCGCCTGGAAGGTTTGTTAGAAACCATTGACTCGACCCTGGAAGGTGTCATCGCAGCAAATGAAGCTTTAGAAGCCTGTCTGACATCTCAAACTGAAAGGGCTGAGGCAGAAGCGTATTGCGCAAAAGTCGAGCGCGACAGAGAGGAAATTGGGGAAAGAATCACTCAGCACCTTGCTGAGCGCAAAGATGAGGCGCCATCAGAAGCCGGCTCTCATGTATCTGTCGCCCAAAGAAGCAACACAAGTAACGCCTCGAAAGCTTTGCAGGTTGAAGCAGAAGTCGCCGCAAAGTTGAAGTCTTTACGCCTACAGCAGCTGAAGCGCAAGCAAGAAGAGGAGCGGCTTCAAGAGAAGCAAGAAGAGGAGAGACGACGAATTCAGGAGAAGCAAGAAGAGGAGAGACAGCGTCAAGAAAGGGAAGCTCAGCGGAGGAGACAGCTACAAGACGCTGAAGATGAAGCTGAAGCCGCCCAGCTAGAAGCCAGCCTGCGCAAAGAGCTCAGCGATGACCTCCAAATAGAAAGAAGAAATGATTTTGAGGATGAACTGTTTGGAGGCAAAGAGGTTGTGACCGGGAGCCGTCAGCGTGAAGTACGTGAAGGAGCGATCGCCGGAACGGCCCGTCGAGTGGGAGCGCGTCTTGAAGAGCCAGTTGAAAGATCGGAATCACGCAAGGTGGGAAACGCGACGTCATGGATACAAGGACTGCAAGGCCCGCAGCAGGCGCCGCGCACAGATGGAGCGACCGCGTTTTCTGCCTTCACAAAGAGTATTCCAAGATTAACTCTCCCTACCTTCAGCGGAAAGGCATCAGAATGGCCGAGGTGGGTTGGGTTATTCAAGGCGCTGGTCCATGACCAACCATCCCTCTCCGACACTGAGAAAATCGCCCACCTACAATCATCTGTGAGTGGCCTGGCACAGCAGACCATATCTGGCATGCTGTACGACGGAACTCTCTACCACCAAGCTCTAAAGGCGCTTGAAGAGCGTTTCGGCCAGGACGATGACGTCATTCAGCACAACCTCAACAGCATCTTCGACGCTCCGGACCCACGTGAAGACGACGCAGACTCACTGGAAGGGTTTCAAGCAACCGTGCACTGTGCGGTCACTATTCTGCAGAACATAGGAGCGAGCGCAGACCTGCACAGTAGCAATAGCTTGCAGCGAACAGTAGAAAAACTACCAAGAGAACTGAGGCGTGAGTGGGGCAAGTTTGCTATGGAGCTAAAGCCCGCAAAACCGTCACTATTGGATGTGGATGCGTGGCTGCAGACTCAAGCCAAGATCAGCAGGTGCTGCCCCAAGGGAAAGCTGGACTCGGAAGAAGCTAGCCGTAAGAACAAAGGGGTACGCACCGTTGAAACTGCCAGCAGACAGGCCTTTACCACGATCGCGAAACCCGCGCAGGACCAGAAGTGTTCTCTATGCGGAGAACATCACAATCTGGATCAGTGCAAGCTGTTCACTGCAAAACCTCCCGACGCCCGGTTGAAGCACGTGTTTGGTGAGCAACGATGTTTCCGGTGCCTGAAGAAGGGCCACCGCGTGAAAGACTGCCGGAAGGCAAAACGCTGTGGGAAGAACGGCTGCAAGTACCGGCACCACGCTCTCCTCCACGGCGGCCAGCCAGTCAGGCCTCAGCCACCCGAAGTGTCAACCGCGGAAACGGAGAGAAAGGCTGATGAAGCAGTTTCGAGGATACGTCTCGCAACCAAGCAGAAGAGAGTCGCGGCAGCCTCGGGATGCCATCAAGAGGACAAAGGCAATGTTACGCTGCTGCAAGTAGTCTCAGTCCGAGTCTTTGGAAGGACAGGGACCAGAGACACACTGGCTCTACTAGACCCTGGCGCCCAAACATCCCTATGCAGTCAGAAATTAGCAGACAAGCTGGGCATCTCAGGCGAGCCGCAGGAACTATGCATGCAGACGATTCAAGGTACCGGAAGGGGGCAAGTGGCCAGGAAGCTGGTAATGGAAGTGCAAGGTCTGTCCCCTGAGGCCAGCGAGAAGCGGATAACATTATCCGAGGTGTGGGCCGTACCGAAGATGAACATCTCTGTGCCACGAATCAGCAAACGGCACCGACAAACATGGCGTCACCTGGAGAACCTAGATGTGCCAGACTGCTCCAAAGGCGAAGTGCAACTGCTTCTGGGTGCCAACGTTCTCGAAGCTGTTATCCAGCACGAGGTGAGAGCTGGACCACCAGGGCAGCCAGTCGCCATCCGAACCGACTTCGGCTGGGCCCTTACGGGGGCGGTGCATGCCCTCGTCCAAGAGCCCGCGCAACAGAAAGCATCAGCGGCAGCAGCAGCACCGAGGGCGGTGCATGCTCTCGTCCCAGAGTCTACGCGACAAGCAGCAGCAGCAGCAGCGGCGGCGGCAGCACCGCGAGCGGTGCATGCCCTCGCCCCAGCCACGCAACCGACGGCGGGGCATCAAGAGCGTGTTCGCCGGAGATCCAGCGCTCCTCGCCGACTCCAACACACTGCCGGCTACGCGACCGCTCGCCCGCATGACCCAGGTGTTCCCGGGACCAGATCGAAGAGTCCGTTCTGTCCAGATCAAGACAGCGGGAGGATAAGCGGGTAGATGGTCGTCGCCCAGATCGCGGTGATGGGAGAACAGTGAGCAAGTGCTGTGAACAGTAATGTAAATATGTGTAAATATGTGGGAACTGCCGATTGCTCGCCCGGTCCGGACTCCGCCCCGTCGAGGCCTTCTACCAGCCGATATATCAGTGGCGGTACAGAGTTTAGTGTTCTCATAGAGTCGAACACGGGGGGCGGGATGTGACCGCCAAAACTGTCCTGTCGCCCGTCTCGCGAGCAGGGTGGCGGGCGGCCGGTGGGTCAGCCGAGCGGGCCGCCGCGCCGTCCCCCCCCCCGCCCCAGTGGGGGTGTTTTTGCGCGCACCTGTGTGTGCCGGACCTGACCCCTCTCGCGGCGACGCCCGTCGATAGCTTTGTTCACGGGGAACGTGGTCAGCGCGGCGGGCCCGGTTACGTTTGTTTAGCGCGCTGCGTCCGTCCCGGCGGCCGCTGGCGCGCTGCGTCGCGCCCTATCTCTTTCTTTATCTCCGGTTCGTCGCGCCCAGTTAGTTTGCCTAATACCGTTTGCTTTGCTCCCTCGCTATCTCCCCTGTGTGTGACCCCATTGCCAGTCATATTTAAAGCCTGCTGTAAACACCTCCCGCTCTCTGTTCTCTCCTAGTCTTCGCGCCGTGCGGTTGTTCGCTCCGTTCGGCGCAGCCTCCACGCAGTGTGGTGGTTTTCTGCCGGCTCTTTGCTCATCGCAACATAGACTGTGAATCAGTGCAGTGGTGTGTCCAAGGAAGTGGTCCCCTGGAGCGATTGAGCAAAAGGTTTCAAGTTAGCGGCACAGTATACTCAAGTTATTCTCTGTTCTGCCTCAGTCGTCGAGCCGGGCGGTTGTTTCGTTCCGCTCGTCGCAGCCTTCAAGCAGTGTAATTGGTTTGCCGGATCTTGCTCTTTGCAATACAGACTGTGAAATCAGTGCAGTGGTGTGACAAAGGAAGTGATCACCGAGAGCGAGGAGTGAGAGAATCAAGATAGCGGCACAGTATACATTCCAGTTACATTTCACTTCACTTACACTTCAAACGCAGAATTACCCTCCTCCCTATACCTCGCCCGATCGTGCCATCACGGTCTCTATTCCTCACCTCTGTTCACGCCATCGTGGACTCTGTCCTTACGAGCCCCTGTTGCGCCAGCGCGACTCTTTAACCTTCCCTCGTGTCACGCCATCGTGGCCTCTATCCTTATCTCTCTTAAAGGTAGGTCGGCACAGCCCCAACCTCGCCCGATCGTGCCATCACGGTCTCTATTCCTCACCTCTGTTCACGCCATCGTGGACTCTGTCCTTACGAGCCCCTGTTGCGCCAGCGCGACTCTTTAACCTTCCCTCGTGTCACGCCATCGTGGCCTCTATCCTTATCTCTCTTAAAGGTAGGTCGGCACAGCCCCAACCTCGCCCGATCGTGCCATCACGGTCTCTATTCCTCCCCTCTGTCCACGCCATCGTGGACTCTGTCCTTACGAGCCCCTGTTGCGCCAGCGCGACTCTTTAACCTTCCCTCGTGTCACGCCATCGTGGCCTCTATCCTTATCTCTTAAAGGTAGGTCGGCACAGCCCCAACCTCGCCCGATCGTGCCATCGCGGTCTCTATTCCTCACCTCTGTTCACGCCATCGTGGACTCTGTCCTTACGAGCCCCTGTTGCGCCAGCGCGACTCTTTAACCTCCCCTCGAGTCACGCCATCGTGGCCTCTATCCCTACTTATCCTTGTATCATGAGGGTCTGCGTTTCAGTCACCTAAATGCCATGGACCAGTAGCCAAGCCCAGTCACACAGAAACAAGATACAGTCCACTATAGAGCGCTCGTGACGCACAGGCACAAACGTCACTGAGTCGGCGTCGGCTGCTGCGTCTGCGACAGCTGTAAAATGCTAGGCCGAATGGAGCACTGACTCTGTCGTTGTAGTGAGCTCCCATTTGGTATCGAAAATCGAAGTCGATATGGTTCGTGGATTTCAATTGGCTGGGTACTAGAATTTAACATGCAACCAGAAGTGTTGAGTGTGGGCTATTACATAACTAACGACTTCATTGTACGGCTGTATTGGATAAGTCTATCGGCTTTCAGCAGACTGTAATGCTAAACATTTCGTGCGATTCTGCTAACACTGGGTCTGTTCATTATGCAGAAGATCGGCCGTAACAAGCTCCGTTCTGCTGTCGACAGCTGCTGACGGTCGCTCACAGTTGCTGACGCTGCTGATGGTCGAATACGCCATTGGTATGCGGTCGGCGCGCGGTCTGCGAGTCTGTTTGAACTGAGGGCACCAGACCGGCATTCAGCTGTCACTGGTAGGTGTCCGGGGACCACTGCAGACGCGCTACAACCTCAAAGAGCATCGAACGAGACTGGAACGGCACAGATACGACTCTGCCGGCGCGGCGCGGTCCGAGAGTGGCGATAAATTCTCACAGAAACCGAGCTCCAGTGTCAGGAACGGGCGTTAGGGAGCATTGAGGAGATACCAATACCGTGGCGAAAATCGGTTTCCGTTTCTGGTCGTTCAAGTCGTTTATGGTCGATCTAGGTCGACCTTGATTACGCCTGGACGGTCATGGTCGCGGAACACTTGCCTTTAGGCGTTCTGAGACCGTAAAAATGTTCAATCTGATCGAGTATTGACCGTTTTGTTCTAAAGATGCTCAACTAAAGGGTTCAAGACTATTTGACTACGATCGCAAGCATTGCTGACGTCAAATAAATGTCTACTGTCTACATAGTTATTGCGCCAATAGGAGATTTCGCATATGATGATGGTCTTCATGTGTGCATAACATTATATATTGATCAACGTTGAAAGCCGCTTCTACCAACCAACATTTATTTTATTAAACGCCTCGCTTGACAGTAATATGTTTAAAATACGTCTGTTTCTCACTCCACTGGATAAAATATGCATGTCTCATCATGCCTCGATAAAGGCCCATGACACCAGTATTGTCTAAGACATAATCTGACAGGGATAAGCAGCTCAACGCGCCCAGCAATATCCCTGCTAACATTCCATTTTTTGATGCGCTTGCTTTATCTTAATTGTTTGCTGAAGTTTATACCCCTGGTTAGCTGCTTCCTTGATTAGATGAAAGCATTCCCTCGAATTCCGCTTGGCCACTCAGCTGTTTTGCATAGCCGCGGGCGTGCCGCTAAGTCCCGGGAATTATCTGGCTATTAGAGGAGACCCGAAGTGCCGCGGGAGGGCGGGAGTCTGAGCTTAGAGCTGTGCTGACCCAGCAAGGTGGTGGTGGTATTGGGGGGAGGGGGAGGCCGGGCCCAGCGGCGTAGTGACCGAGCTAGACTCAGCAGAGCGGTGTACGGGTCACAGCTCCGTACGGGTGGTTGGTAGCAGTTTCGTTACGGGCAGATGGCCTTGAAACAAGCCTTTATGTACGGACAGCTATTTCCGGATACAAATACGGACGACTTGTCTCTTTTTTATTACATACATGAAATTTTTCTCTTTTTTTACATTCCGGAACAAAATATTTTGCCGACATCGTGTAGAGGTAAGGTGGGTACAGAAATATATTTTTTTTTAGCGGGATAAGTGCCATTTGGATAACATGACACAGTCAACCAACGCTCGCTTACGTAAAAGTCGAGAGCTTTTTACATTACATAAATAACACTGATGGAAGTGAATACCTAAGCTGGATGTAATGATAGCAACGGCCACAAGCAATAGTACCCTTTTAGTTTCCATGCCAACCTAGCCTGAGACATACCAAATTAGCCTCAATCGACTACAAAGAAGAGCCAATGACGTCAACCCAAATCATCTGTCTGAGGAACACGTCTGAGAAGCATCAGATTCAGCCTTCAATGCTACGCATCGGTGCATTACCTGAAATAAAGGATACCGTAGTGATTTCCTAAAGAAGCTGGGTCTTGCAGTGCTTGAAAATCACTCAATATTATTCCATCGTTGGTTCCTATCAACCATTGTAACAAATGTCCCTTCACTCGTAATTCGTTTGCCAAGTCGCCGCGGTCAATCAGCTCTTCGGTAACTTTTGGAAGGTTGTTGATTTGCTATCAAATCTAATTTGGAACGACATGTTAGACGAATGAGAAACGATCAGAAGTTAGCCTTACTGCATTTATTGGCCATCGACTATCCATAATATGTTAACATGAGTCAGTATTTAACAATTTGATAGCGCTGTCGTGGTCTTCTGGATGGGATAGAAAGGTTCTGTGCTCTGTCTACCAGATAGATGAAAAGGGAATACAACCATAGTTGTATGACAAGATACGGTAAAGTTCGCCAAACAGTTCTGGAAATGGGACAAAGAGTAGCATGGTGAACAAAAACAACAAAGTCTTTAAAAGGCAGCATTGCTAAATGGTGATATTCGGCTCTATCAAATATCAGTCATTATTTAGCTGTAGTTTATGCTAGAGTGACGATAAAAATATCATTTCACGTAAAACGATCCCCAGATGTCTACGAACACTTGTGAGGCTAGATATAACTTATAACGATCGTAAAAGCAAGCAAAACGTCAGTGGCGAAACAGTCCACTTAACCCTCGCCCGCACATGGGGGGGGGGGGGGTGGTTGCCACCCCCCCCCCCAGGTAGTCTTTCTGCTCTGCACTCAACATTTTTAGAGCTAGAAGGCTGATTTTTCGTATAGCTGCTCTTCTATCCTTTCTTGATGTCCACTGAAAATTTCAAGTTTCTGTGGTTTTTGGTTTCGGAGATATGACCTTGTTTTTCAGATCATGTCATGACCCATGGCCAATTCTCAACATTTTGCGTTGGCTATGGGCCTTGTGAGCTTTTGACACCCTGATTTCGGCCTTTTTTGCCAGTCTTACCTCCCACCTATCATGGAACATGCTGTTTGACATTGTACAGAGGTCAAGGTCAGGGTCAAGGTCAACCTAGGTCATCTAAGATAATTGCGTTTTAGGCAAGCTGAATTTACTTTTTGTGAAGCTTTTTTTACTGCATTTTTGGTAAAGGCTTCTCAGATCATGATTTCATGTAATATGGACACATAAACAACCGTTGCACACATCAGTATACACACAGTCACACACAGACATACAAACACATATCATTGACCTTGACCTAACTTGACCTGAAATGACCTCAGCAGCAAAAACCTGGTCGGGTAGTGTGACAAAGAGGCTCTAACTGGCTTGGCACCAGAAAACGGCATCGTCATCGGTATATGATAAGCAGCGCAATTGATATCCAACGGTGACCCAAAACAGCAATATTTTTTAGTTTGACCTGACCTGGAAGGTCAATGACTGACCTGAGAAGGTAAAACTGGGTACCATTGGATTCGTCTCTTCCCAAAGAATCTTTTTGGTCTTTACCGCTAAGCTCTATCTCCAACAGGAACGAAATGGCGCGGGGGGGGGGGGGGGGTGGCAACCCCCCCCCCCCCATGTGCGTTCTAGGATGGGAAAATGGCATGTGCGGGCGAGGGTTAACCAAGCACTGTATCAACTCTTCACACGGGCCGGGAGAACAAAGGATAAGGATGATCGCCGTCGGCGGCTATATGTTTTACCGGTTAAAACACACCGCTCCTACGGCAGAAAACTCAGCTCCGACAGCGCTGGAGAATTTCTTATCAAAACTGTTGGCGCCGAAAAGAGAAGGGCCATTTCGTCTGCAGTTCTGGATGAAATGAAAGACCATTCCGAGGCCCGTCCAGTCAAAGCGGTGTTTCATTCTCTGCGACCGGAAGTGAAAGTGGACCTTTCCGTCACCTAGCGCTCGCTGATACTGGCCAAAGGTCACCTTTTCAAAATAGTAAAACAAAGTAAATATTTTGTATAACATACATTTTTCAGCTCGTTATTCGAAAAGTCATGTAAATTCTGTGATAAAGCTCCCCACGCACACATTGCTATTGATAATTATTATCTGCGCTTTACCGATAAATTATTCATCGATTTCAAAAAATTGTATCTTCAGGCGAGCCTTACAAAGACTATCATGATGGACAGTGGACAATTACCAAATTTGTTGGATGTGATAATATTTCTGTGTGCAACTCAAAAGAATTAAAGTTGACCTGGATAATACATGGTAAAAACTGTCTGCTTCAAGAATGCAGGTCAGAGCAGCGACAATTCAACTGGGCCAATGTCCTGATATAAGCCATCGATCAGAATATGGCCTGAAATTATAAAGTGATTTCGATAAAACCCAGCTATTCAGCTGACTCTGATTTACTTTCATATTAGGAGCAGGTGGGCAAGCCATTATGTAAAGCTGTTTCAGCACCATCCGTTCATTTAGACAATGAAATCCAAACGGTGATGAGAATTGATAGTGAAAACCATTAGATAGGTCACCTACTATTTCCCGCCTATGATGCATTGCGATAAGTTCTCATACTACATATATTTGTGTGTTCGCTCTCTTGTGTCTCATATCGCCGCATTTCCTCTATCCTGCTCTTCCTCCCCATCTCTCTCTCTCTCTCTCTCTCTCTCTCTCTCTCTCTCTCTCTCTCTCTCTCTCTCTCTCTCTCTCTCTCCCCTCATCTGTTGCATCTGTCTAAAATGCTTGTAGCCATATACCTATCTCAATTTTGTGTGTCTATATTTAACAAATATTAAAACATAACTTTTACCCATAACACCTTTCTTTCAACCAATAACAATGCAATACTTACTCGTTTCCCTTCTCTTTTTCCGCTCTGAAAGCCAGACAGCACAAAACACATCTAACTTGCGCGAGTACGCATCCTTTCTTTCCGAAAACACTCCCATACTCACACAGAGACACGCACTCATGCGGGCTCTTACCAGGGTCAATATTAGCCCAACTGCCGCAGAGTGCGCCCGCATGGGTCGAAGCTCGCTAGGCAGTACCATCCGGAGCCAAAGACGCTATCTCCCTCCTTACCGACAACAGTAACATCCAAAGGTTTGGACAAAGATAAGCGCCGTAAGGAACTACTTGAAGCATCAACACAAAGCTTCTCAGTCACGTCTTGGAGAGACCTCAAAGTGCTGTTGAAATGACTTGAAACCGGGAGCTGATACTGCAGGTGCTTTCAACTCAACAACAGGTGAACTAATTACGAGTATCAACTTCGAGAGCGGGATTGCACAATCGGTTAGTGCCACTCCTTACTCTGTCCATTGCATATAAAAATCCTTTCTGTTGCGATAAAATCACATGGGCGAAACCGTATCTTTCTTGTAGCGCGAAAGTTCTATGAAACCTTGTCTTGAGTCGCATTGTTGGAGTAACTTTTATAAATGACCACGAAGGTATTCGTTTAGGAACTCCTCGGTCGACCGACTGTTGCGATTATTGTTTCGCTTTGGTCATTATATGCGCAGAGCAAGCGCTGGAGATGGACGTTTTTAGCTGTCGAGTGAGCTGAGTCTTGTGTCTTTTTACATTTAATAATTTTAATTTGTCGGTAGGGACGCTATTTCGGGGAGTTCTACAGACACATGTCTGAAAGGGAAGGGCTGTTTCGTGAAATTTAAATACCCTCGTTTGTAACCACCACAATGGATCAGCACATCGCCATTTCACGGCACGTTTCCGCGGCACAATATAAATGCTTCCATTATGCTTTTCACATTCATTTGGCTTTATCATTCATTTCACTTCACATTTTCTTGATCCAACAGCCCTGTGGCGACGGCACATGTAATTTTCGGCGGCATTTCATGCCATTCCTTAGCGGAGAGCGCTCACTTAGTGCCCTTCCCCGCGGCCGGCGCTCGGCTATGACACAAAATGGAGCACGTTATCATATCCCCCAGATCCTCGCGGCTCATTCTCGTTACCACTGCGCCACTTAACACCCAAACGTTCCGCGCCTCGCCGCGGTCGGTATAAAATCAACTACCGCACAGACCGAGAGCGCCTAATTAAATTCCGTTCATTGCCGCCGCGAACGCTGATTACATTAAAACAACCACCGGAAAAGTTCATCCACACCGCGTAAAATCCTGGACTTCAACCCCGTCGCCGCTTTCTAACGTTCGTAAAGGCCCGGTTTACACAGCAGCCGAGTTCCGGCGGATTTCTGTGGCTCGTTTCGCCCGTCGGAGGCTGTTAGAGGGCGGTTTACACAGACCGAGGCTGGCTGGTGGAGAACTGGAGAGCGGGCGGCTGACGGGCGAGTCAACAGTTAACGTCAGTCAGTTGTCAGAGGAACGGCGGAGCGCTGTAGGAGGGAGGGAGAGGGAGAGAGAGGGAGAGAGAGAGAGAGAGAGAGAGAAAGAGAGAGAGAGGGAGAGGGAGAGAGGGAGGGAGGGAGGGAGAGGGAGAGAGAGAGAGAGAGAGAGGGAGGGAGAGAGAGAGTCGGCTCTGAGGGAGGGAGGTTCAGGGAGTGTCAGCCCCAGTGCAGTGGTAGAGTGGTGCTTGCTGGACTTTTGCCAGACAGATGCCTGCGGTCCGCGCCGCTGGAAAACGCAAACGTGTATGGAGGGGAGAGAGAACGAAAGGGCTGTGTTTCTGTTTCTCTCGCGATCTTTAATTGACCAGCCTCAAGCTCATCGAATAAACGAGCATCCATGTGACCAATGCGAGATCACAAACTAGTAACTACATACACCCCGACACTACGCTTATCCAATATCCTTCAACTGCACCAGGTGGGATGTCGACCAGTATTCTGCAGCGGTACTAAATGGACCGTCTAAATTACTGAATAACTCTGAACACGATATTCTCGTCAGCGACAGGATATTCTTAGCTTCTGTGCCCGCCTACTTCTCCAATCTGACGGTGAATTATATTTCCTCAGTGACCGCACTTTGGCACGTACCGTCAGAACAGCCCTTCAACGTCACTACCTCTCACTTCTGGAGTCAAATGAGACGCTCCCGAACAGCTCGAGCTCATGATGAATGCATGGCAAGGGTGGGATTCTTCCTGAATAAATTTTTCAACCTGAAGCATCCTCCGGGGTGAGCGATTGAACAACTGCGTGGCCTGTTTCACCGAAGAACGGCAGTCAAAATGGTATGGTCTTTCAGTCGCAGCGCAGCGTCTCGTTATGGTGTTTGGGATTTGGTCTCACTAGCGGGTGGTCGAATTCCTCTCATCTCGCTGTTTTGAATCGGACCATAGACCAAAAAAGTCACGCAAAAAATATTGACCTAAAGCCTTTTCTGTGCATACTATGCGTGAGAAAGAGGCAAGAGTTGCGTTAGGAAATTAGTCAAGATTGCCAAACTGGCACCATCCATCCATTCTATATTTACCCACTGTTCCTAGGAATGTCTAAATTACCACCGAGCGGAGTCAGAAGACTGACACAAAATGCTGACGTCAGGATCCAGCAGAACGAGCTACTCTCGTTATGACCTCAGTCTGCGTTGGCTAAGCGTTCAGTCAGGTTTACATTTAGTTACTTATTTATTCTCCCTTGGCCAACAGGCCATGGAAGTCTACTTGGAGAAAGGCAGTCGTCTTACTCTTTACAGTTTTGTGGTGAGGCTTATGTGAGAGAACGGCTGCACTGGTGAGCAGCATGCAGGGAACGACACTTCCCAAAGCGAGCGTCGCGCAGCACTGGGAATCGAACCCGGGATTGAATTGAACCAGGAATCTCACGACCCACCGACTGAAGCACGTTGAGCTGAGTAGTGGTCAATCAGGGCCAATATTTTGAATCTTTAAATAAGACGAGCCTGCCTTTTATCCAATTTTCATTTGTAATGATCCTGCTAGTGTTTCAGCTCACCACGCTTCAAAATTGTCAGTCTGATGCGAACCTTTTGATCTTCCAGAAGAGCAGATCTCTGTTAAATTACTTTCAAGTCTTTTATCTCTAAACGGTGCTCCAAATAGTGCCGCCGATAGAACATTTGATTTGATTCTCATTTTGCCTTGATTTCGCCTTTGATGACCATCAAAAAGTTTGTCAGTGGAATCGTTTTTTGATGTTCTGTTGAAAATAGAGGATTATTGCGGGGCTTCTACCAGCTTTAGTATCAATAAGCCATTTCTAATAAATGATTTGTGGTGTAAATGTTGAAGGCATCCATGATGGTCATTTTTTTTTTCACTGTTAACCCTCGCCCGTAAACGGTGTTTTGCCACCTTCGCCCATGCAGGGGGGTGGTTGGTGCGACCCCCCCTGGCGTTTGAAAACGGAGCGTTGTAGAGCTTAGCGGAAAAGACCAACGGATTGCTCTCAACGAGATCTCGCGATTGGTGGTATATTTTTTGGTCCTAGGTCAACATTTGACCTACTTATGACCGGTCAAAGGTCAAATTTTCGGAAAAAATCTAACTTTTTCAGATTTCGCGCCGATTGCGGCAAAACGGTAAGAGATATCGACTTGAAACCTTGACTATCGTGATCCTTGATCAATTCTCTATCGTTTGGTGTGTATTTCGATGTCATAACTCTAAAAATGATGCGTTGGGAGCATTGGAAGTCTGCAAGGTCATTTGTGCATTGGGTCACGTCAGGCGTGTGACGTCACTGACCTGACCCTGACCCAAAATGAACTACAAGAAACAGCCGACGATGCCTGAAATGGATAGCAAATTCGAATTCAGGGCATCAAAATACTCCGAAAAGGCATACAAGTGCAAGAAGTCATTACAGGTTAACCGAGGTCACTGACCTTACCTTGACCTTTAGTGACCTTCAAAATGTCAACGGACATTGTGCCAATGTCAAATCAGCCAGTTGTGATTCTAAAACAGTCCATCAGTGTGTCAGGTCAGTCGGCATTTATACCAATGTGAAGCAATCTCCAATTTAGCGTAAATCTGGCCGGAGGTTGTTCCCTTTATGACGTCATAACTCCGTGACCTGACATGACCTTGACAAAAAAAATACCAAAAGTTGCGCAAAGGATGCCCCAGAGGGTACTGAAAATTTGAGCAGGCTATCTGAAACGGTTCGGCGTGTAGCTAAGAAAAACCTCAGGGGGGGGGGGGTTGCACCAACCCCCTCCCCCCTACATGGGCGAGGGTTAACATGTTGATAATTTCCAATGAACAAATTTAATATCCCTTATCTCAGAAATTCACAACTGTATTTGGGCCTAACAACTACCAAGGCTGGCATTCCGTGTTTGGATAATGACGAAGGTCAACGCAATGAGAACGATTCTGCTGAATGTCACACTGGCACCAATCTGACAGTTTGAAAGCTAACGCGAATCTGGTATTGAATTCGCAACACAGAATCCTCACTCAGCTGATGCCAGCGCATATATAGTTTCATATTTCTTCGGCTTTTCCACGTCTTTCATGGCTGGGGTTCGATACGCATCCCGTTCTCAATCAACTCGCTTTGAAAGGTCGGCACTCTGGGCCTTAGAAATGCATCTTTGAAAATTGGCCCTGTCAGTAGCCGCTGGTCCATTTAGAACATCCATTAAACAGATCATTAGAGGAGCCAAGCCCGAAAATCCCCAACGACCGAGCGAGACTTCAACTCTTTTCTGAGCGTCTTCCATTTGTCAAAGAAAATGGGCTCGCCTGCCTACTATATCGATAGCCATCTGATGGGTTATATAGTAGCCAGTGACGAAAGGGAGGACAATGGTTCTGGAACAGAGTTCACGGGGAAGGGATATCGGTGATGAGAGGACTGCTGGTGAAGTACAGATGAAGTGCTCACTACTCAGGCAGGTGTGGCTAGTTGGCTACACTGAGAATGTCGTCGACTGCTAAAAAAAAAAAAACAGCGAGGCTACGTGGTACACAAAGTAAAACAAAAATAGGCTCAAGTGGTACAATGTTCTAGCGCCCGATTACAAACGCCCAAAAAACTGAATTTCGCTGTTAAATGAATTCCTGTAAAGTATACATTAACTAGAAAAGCTGCACATTCCATATACGGAAGGATCAGGTATCCAGAATCTCCTTTTCTGTGATTGAAAGCTTCAAGGACATGAACCGTTATTTGTCACGTTCTCAATCACGGTAGAAGCCCCGTGTGCCCGCCTGGCAGTCAGCTCAATCAGCCCACCATTTCCAGCCACTATCGACCTATATATTGGCCTCGAGACCCCTTCCTTCTCCGTCGCCCGCGGTCCTGACGGCAACATCAAAGGCACCGGAAGTGCTTAGGTTCACCGTCCGGACCGATGATGAACGAGCACCCCTGCACTCTCACCCCCTCCGGCGGGGGGGGGGGGCACTCGGCTGATGGTGAGGGGGAGGGGTCATAGGGCGGGATGTCAACTGGGCTGATGGATGCCAGGGTTAATAGGGCGTGAAGGTCAGTCGTGCGAGGAAAGAGGTTAGACGGAGAGAAAAGGTGCAGTGTTAAAAGAAATAAAAAAAAATACAAACATTTTACTATTACAACAAATACATGATGTTTTCAGCAAAATGGCCATATGTTAGGGCAACGTAACAAAAAAAGAAAAAAAAGATGATAGCATCAGAGTCGGACACATTTTTGAAGGTCACTTTGCAAGGCATACATAACGCAGATGATATGCTTTTGTTTCAGCGCACTGAATAAAACAGGTTCTGTTGATGGCTTTTGAGCTCGTGCCATTAAACTATTTTATCAACGCCCATCGTTGTAGAACGAGACTATTGCCATAGGCTGTTGCGCATTTCCGAGAACGTCTGTGAATGTCTTCCTGCCGGCGCTATGGAGCTCAATGGCTGCGAGGAGCCACGCACCCGAGCTAGGGAGGATCACAATGAGCCAAGTTACGACTTCTCAACTATGTGCGCGAGATTGTGCCGTTAATGAAGTTCTAAAACTTTCATTAATGTTCCATAAAGAAAACTCGTTTATCTTTTAAAGCACAAACTCGAGAGATGTAATCTGGCAGCGGCTCGGCACCAGCGCTGTATTCGCTACCGTGGGCCACATTTTTCACATGTGCCGAGTTTATAAATCCGGTGGCGGTCGTTATGCCTCACATATTTTCTCAGAGTGCTTAGTGGAGCTCGCTGGAATCTGGGCTAGGGAGCACTTAATGCTGGAGTCACGAGGCATCAGCCGTGATGGCTTCCGTAAAACAACACAAAAATGTGGTCTGGCACGGTCTGGCATATAATCTGTCTTTCGTAGCAAAAAGATAATGAAAAAAAGCATTTTCAATGAGCTCTTTTTGATTACATCTTTCCACTTCAAGTCCCATACATACGGCCTGTTGCCCATCTACGATCAGCGATCAGACTTCAACCTGGAAATATCATGACATATTTACAGGAAAACTATCAGCATTCATCAAAAAACATTTTTCCAGGTGCTCCTTTTCACGTTTATGGACATGTTTTATATGGTTAATTGCTAAAATTTGCCCTAACGCTGACTTAGCGCTGACTTTCATACGGGCACAACATAACTTCGCATCGGCTTTCGCATAACAGTGCAAGTGCGATAGTCAGGCTCAGGCAAGGTCTAGTGCGACTAAAGCCTAAGCTACACTAGCATGAATTCCGACGTTTTTTCCGGTTTCTGCGGGATTTCGGTTCGCGTCGTCAAGTTCGTCTCATAGCGAATGCATTGCGCAAGCTACACTGCCAGTCTTGCGTCCCGTGGAACGAAAACCCGCAAAAACCGACGAGTCGGGACCGAAAAAAAGTTCAGAGCTGTGAGCTTTTTTTCCGTTTCTGCGGGATTTCGTTTTAGTGATGAATGATTTGAAGTGATTGTTGCTAATAATATTGTGACGATGGAACAGTTTCAGATATAAATAATGAAAATGACGTAATTCATGATTATAAAAGACAATATGTGTTTCAAAACTCATCATTCTACTTCAAATATGATAATTGTAATTAAGCTGACAAATGATAATGATCGAAAATATATTCTTGTTAGTTGTAAAATATTTAAAACAATTATTAAATTATAATTTTGTTAAAACACGATAATATTTAGCATGAATAATTAATTAATTTGATCACTTATCCATCACTATGCTATAAACAACACCGTCCACGCGGCGGCCGCCCGGAACGAAAAAACACAGAAACCGTAAAACGCGGAAACCGAAATCACGCAGAAACCGAAAAAAACGCTGGTAGTGTAGCCTGAGCTTAATTCAACAACTAGCAAGCCAAATCATCTCAATTTGTTTTGTTGGGTTAGGCCCTTTCGGTCCAATGAGACCATTTCAGAGCCGGGAGGATGATAGGATATAGGGGGAGACATTGGTCTGGGCAGGCACCCTAGTGAGTCGCCGGGGCTGAGCCCGTCCAGAGGACAGGCCACCCAGCCCCAAGGCACTCACTGCACCCGGCTACGGGGTGCGCTCCCTCGGGAGCAGCGGTGCCGCTCCAAGGGAGCAGCCCGCATGAGATAAAGTTGCCTGTCCAGCCCGGAGGAGGGTTGCGGCGTGGAGGAGAAGGATTTCAGTATCCTGAGGATAGAAGCACGGAACGGTGTCTCAATGAAATTAAATAGGCCTCATTGGTCACTGATCTAAGCAAGGATTACCTATACTTTAGTTCAGACCATTAGATTTTCCTTCATGGCCACAGCTCATGAAGGCTAAACGACGCTTATCTTCCACTAACCGCTCCCTCCCTTTGCTCAGACCCGTGAAAGCCAACTGAAAGCAGGCAATGATCTGTCACATTGCTCAGCCGCAGCTGCACTATCACCAAGGGCGATATCTCACAGAACCACGCGGCCCAATGGACCGTATCGACCAGGTCGACTAGTGTCACATCGCGCTGCGTCGATCGCCAGTTTGGCTCTGATTGAGTCGAGTTATTTGATGTCTGGATGTGGCGTGGGTCCGTTCAAATCGCCACCCCATCCCCCCAGCGAGCAGTCGATGGGAGCTGGGCATCTAGAATCTGAGGGTTTTGCGCAATCAAAGTCTGGGCGTTGGGGATCTGTGGAGCCAAGGCCCTAATTGGGAGCTTG